>NC_068997.1:6304763-6316030 GCF_001194135.2 Octopus bimaculoides
GTGTATATATATATATATATATATATATAGAGAGAGAGAGAGAGAGAGAGAGAATGTGTGTGTGTGAGTGTGTGCCTGTTCGTGCGTATGTGTGTAAAACACACGCACTCATGTTTACACATGTATGCGTACGTTCCTGTATAGACGTATGCTGTGGCTATTCAACAGCCGAAAGCCTACCAGGTATTGGGTTAGCCGTAGCTGTACATCAGCTGTAGATCGGTGAGAAAATCGATCAAGCAGTGCTTTCGGACCAAGTTCCTTGCGATATTTATTCTGCTCAAATTGCACAAGCAATCTCTTGTCACTGCCGTAAATGCAGTGAACCAGTCCTTAGCTCGTTAAAATCATGTAACCAACAGTACCAGTGTTCACAGTATGCGATATAAATAAATAAAACATGTGTTATTTGTTCTTATGTTTCGATACGAATAACATATATCAAAAAATGGGTGTAGAAAGATTGTAGAAAAATTTCAACCATTTGTTACAATTGAAGAACAAGAATTTCTTATCCACCAAAAGAAGAAAGTAGTCCAAGGAAATGGCAGTACAAATGTCAGCGCCGTGTGTATATGTTTATTTCTGTCTAATTTTAAATTACTGATTTAAAGTATGTCGGGTAGTAGCACGTGTACGTGAAAATAAGCCAATCCTTATCAGATGTTGTTAGTTTTTTGCTGACACTGGGGAAAATGATAAACAACAAATTATTATATAATTACCACCCTAGCATTATCTTAATAAGGCTAATATTGTGATATTAAATCCCAATTCATACACCCACTTTCTAAATATGTGTTGATAGTTATCACATGTGCAATCTCTACATGGTCCCTCACGTATATTTTGGTAGTTGTCTGTTTACATAATATCCATATTTCCATCTATGTATGTCAGTAAACGTGCTTGTGTCTACATACTCTTTTACTGTTGTCAACCACTGGACTGCGGCCGTGCTGCAGCTTTCAGTAGTTGAGCTGATCAGATCAGCCCCACTACGTATTCCGATCCGATATTTATTCTATCACTTTACTGACCTAATCGCTAAATTACACATTTGTCACAAACAGACGCAGCTCGTCATTGATCTGCACCGAGAAACACAAACACACAGAAACACAAACACACAGAAACACACACACACACACACACACACACGCGCGCGCTCACAGACATACACACTCACACACATACATTCAAAGTCAGGCACCTCAGATTTCTGCATAGTTTCCATCAGCAGTAAAGGATCCCGACTGGGATTAAAGTTGGAGCAAAGGGTGTTGACGTTTATGATATAATACAGTAAGTGTGCGTGCGTGCGTGTGTGTGTGCGTGTGTGTGTGTGTGTGTGTGTGTGTGTGTGTGTGTGTGTGTGTGTGTGTGTGTGTGCGTGTCGCATCGCATTTTACTTCCAACTCCGCACGCTCCTCCCAATCTACATTTTTCGATTCAATTTGCACTCCCCCACTCCCACCCCCTACATACCTCACACGCACACGCACAAATGCTCTACAATTATATAGTTACGAGCTGCAAAACATTTCTCTATTTAAAAGATGTGGAATTGTGTACATTATTTACATTATTTATTTTTGATGGATATTTGTCCTCATCTTGTTTGTTGTTAACACAACGTTTCGACTAAAACCACCAATAGAAGAGAATATGACCAAAGACTGCGTGTACTCCATCCCATGCAGCTGTTGTAGGTTATACAAAGGGGAAACATGTCGACTCCTCAAAATAAGGGTAGAGGAACATCGCAAAGCTGTGACACGAAGATATTGATAAATCGGGTATAGCTGATCACGCATGGAAAAATGGAGACCACCTCCCCCTGTGGGATGAAATTAAAATAATAGACAGAGAACACCACTGGAAAATACGAAAGCTAAAAAGAAGCAGCTCATATGCTAGGACACAACAACCTCCTAATCAGACCAAGTGCAGATATGAATAACATGGGAACCGGTATTAAGGAAGGATAGGAAAATATTAGATTTATAAGCCCTAAAATTCACTCCATGATTGCCCACGGGTATATGGTGTAGTGGTTAAGAGCGCGGGCTACTAACCCCAAGTTTGATTCCAGGAAGTGACCTGAATAATAAAGTAAATTGACAAAATTAATTATTTTTTGAACCTGTGGAAGACGCACAAGATATCGAAATATCGTTCACTAGATGACAATGGCACTCTTCTTTTAATTTGGAGTTTTGCAAGTCTTTCAACGGGTAAACGACAATCTCCTCGCTTCTAGCAGTACCAAAGCATTATGGCTAACAGATTAAAAAAAAAATGTTGCGACACTTCGAACTCTTTACGAGCAATACATTTAAATCCCTCAAACTTGCCAACAATTCTCACTAAACCATTGGATGCAATCACCTCTTTCCCATTGTTATCTCTATGTTTTTACTCTCAAAACTTCCCTCAATCATTCCTCGGTTCCTGCATGGATCAACCTATCTATAAAAACCGATTCAATTTGAATTTCTGCATCGATCTCATCCGTTTAGGAGCTGCAGCTGTCTTGAGCATCTGGAACCCAATAAATAACAGAAAATAAATAACATATGCCATAACGCATGTATGTTAATGAGTGTGTGTGTGTGTGAGAGAGAGAGAGAGAGAGAGAGAGAGAGAGAGAGAGAGAGAAAGAAAGAGGGAGAGAGAGAGAGAGACAAAGTTACCGTAATCAGAGAATTAAAAAGACCATTCAAACAAGGAAGGATTCAGTACATTTGAATGTCGGGTAGAACCATTATGAATTATAGAACGTCCAACTATTGTAGAAGGAGCTTTGAAACTGATAGCCTTTCAAAACATCTCTACAATCGTCGGACGCGCACTGTATTTAATATCTATGTGGTGTGTGTATGTGTGTGTTATTTACACACGTGTATATTGCTACGTTTATTAATGTATCTGTCTGATTAATTGTATTTCTAATGATGTATTTGAAATTCTAACCTCAAGTTAGTTTTATGTCACAACAATGCTATGAAATAAAGAATCTGTATCTGTTTGATGATAGGGAACATAAAATGATTCTAAGAAAAGCAAAATTAGATTTGTGAGAAAATGTATATATATGTATTTGAAACAAATGAATATGGAAAAGATAAAGGTAAATGAATATGGAAAAGGTAAAGGCAAATGAATATGGAAATGGAGAACATACACGCTCATCATACATACCTCGACCTCCTGCCTCTAGATGACGTGACACGAGGTGTCGGAGCGAGCAGTCTGCAACAGAAACGGCCGATGAACAGAGAAAAATAATTATATGGAAAAGAGCAAATGAAGATGAAAAAGATGTCACACACAGAGAGAATTGAAAGATTCACACGTGAGATGGAACTGTTGACTACGGGATTGAACGTAGAAGGGATCATTCTCTTACAAGGGACATTATCACGTCTGTACTGTTCTAGTAACTACAAAATAAGACATTATTTCATGCTGTCAGGATATATCTGTTGAACTCAAGAGAAGATAATTGTTTATTAGCAGTGGACATTTTCGTGGAGGCTACATTGGAGGGCCGCAAGGCAAATAAGTCTGTCAATGAGGCAGGTTTTTCCGCGACTATGTTATTGCTACACAATTCTAAGTCTCACACAATTTTATAACAAATTGCTTCATGCAGGTTTCAGTGGTTTTAGTTACATTCAGTTTTTTTAAGAAAATGGAAAACAAAATAGAAAAAGAAAAAAACACTACAGAGTATGAATTGGAAAATAACTTTTTTTATTTTCATTCATTCATGTGTGAATGTACATCTCTGACAGATATAAAATGGAGAGATGAAGATAAGAGAGGACTAATATATGATACAAAAGGTTAATAACTGATCTAAGAAATGTAAAGGAAGCAGGTGACTATAAACATCGTCAGTATTTTTCAAAAATATTTCAAATTTAACCGGCAAAACAAAGAGCATCAAAATTCGTTATATTTTGGAATAAATTGCTTTTAAAAGATGATGTTTAACTTCAGAAAGTTAATTGAATGAGAATTTTTGTCAACCAGTTCAGAAGATGGTTCATGTTGAAATCCTCACATGATGAATTTAATAAAAATGTGCAAAATTAAAATGAAATATAAACAAACAGTTGCAAGACCTAAAATAAAATTAAATATTTCAAAATTTTAAAAATTTGATGAGAAAAGCAACTAATACCGTACTGTACAAATTCTGTCCTAATTTATAAAATTGCTTTAAATCAGTTACTTTTCTTAGCATTAATTTCTTTCAATGTCTATTGCTAGGATGAGAGAGAAATGCAATTTTTTTAATAAGATTATATTAGAAATAGTACATACACTACAGTCTTATGAAAAGTTTCACTTAACTAACTGTGACCTACAACCTGGAATATACATACATCGTTTCACTTGTATATGTGAAGATGCGATCAAATAATTTGCATTAATTATCTCACGCCATTCAAGGCAGCGAGCTGGTAGAATCGTTGCAACGTAGAAAAAATTCTTGAAGGCATATGTTATGTAGTGAGCAAAAAAAAAAAAAAAAAAAATCACTCAAAATTACACACGTAAGGAAAACATATCGTTAGCCCAATGTTATTTCTTATCAAGAAAGACAGTGGATTAAACTCTTGCGAGATTAATATTAAAAACTGAATGAGGCTTTTTCTGGAAGTTCTCCCATGGCATTATAATTTCAAATGACAAAACATTAGATGTATAAATTTTAACTATGCTCTTTGAATTAATATACATTAAACAAGTTTAACAGAGTAACTTTCATAAAATTAGATTATAGTTTCACACTATACTTTTTTTTTCATACTTATCCATTTATTATTCTGGCAGATTATACAGGAAAACGAACTTACTGACGTTTCATATTTTCTACTAAGCATTTGCAAATCTCGTGATGAATTCTCTCCAACTGATAATACTTGATTACGAACACAGAGAAATTATGTGTATTGTAGGACATATTTGGTACAAAGTATCGACAACTGATTAAGTAATATCTAAAAAGGAATTTCTGAAGCAAACACCAATTTTATTATTGATTTAATTACCGTAATCATCAAACAATATCGCTTTTCTAATAATGAAATAGAGTTCTCGAAATCGAAATCAGAAGAATTTGCTTTTCTTTCTTTCCTTAAAATAATATATGTTCTGAGTATACGTAGCTAGATATCATTGACCTTCGATTTACAAGTAAAAATTGATAGCATCGATATTTCCGCAATGAAACGTATTAAATCACAAGGAAATGAATAGATCAAATGAGTATAATAGATACTAAACGGTTAAATATTTTCGTCAGAAACAATTTAACTAAAAATAACTACAAAACATCTCAGAATCTCAAATTCAAGTAAAATCTATATTAATTCAACCAAACGGCAGAATTTCAATAGTTTCAATAAAACTTCCGAGCACTGTAGCAATCCAACGATTAAACATTTCTATATTTTATATAAGGGTGATATTCTTATCCAGACGGCCTTTGTTTTACCGAGGGAATATGTTCGATTGAATAAACCCTCTGTATATTATTAGATTTAATGATTAAGCAGAACAACAATACACAATGATAGATACATTACGCTATCTAGCATCGTTATTCTGCCTCTACCATTCTTCTATTTCCTTTGTTGAACTCTTCATATGTTCAAGGATTTTATTGTTTGAATATTTGGACTTTTGACTGGTATAAATCATTATCATCCCGCACGAGACGGTAACTAAACTCTGTTTCTATTGTAGAAGTTGATGTTGTAGTTGTTGTTATTGAGAAACCTCCAACCATTGCTTCAACTGAGAAGGCACATCATACAAAGATGACCAATTAAGCTCAGAAGAAGTTTTTGTTGATGTTATATTCTGTTTTTGTTGCATTTCAATCTGGTTTCGAACCACACATTACAAATATTATGACTTTTAATGAGGTAGTTAAGCCGTGTTGTAATCATTTAAGTATCTGAAATTTATTTTCGAAGAGTTTGGTGATCATCGTAGCATAGACGGCTTAAGAAGATTTTGTGATACTAATAATCTCAATTCTTTGGTTGTTAATACAGAATATGAGTGTAGAAAGGCATTTGACATTGTAAGTATTTTAGTGTTTGCATCGGACTTGTCTAATCCCGAAGTGTTCTATATAATACCTAAATCACACCTTGAAACTGAGGTCAGAAAGAGGCTTATAACATTTCCCACGAAGTTTCTACAGTTAAAAGAACATCAATGAACATAAGTTTGCTGTGGGTAATGTTCAGAGTGCTTTGAGTTTACAGTATCTAATTTAGAATGTCTTTTTTTTTTTTTTGTAATGTGTACGTCAGTGCCTTCACCCACACTTCCGATATTAAAAATTTGATAATGTAATTCTAATCTTCTTGACAAAGTATTGAGTTCTCAGAAATAATGACGCCAACTTCTTCATCCTAACAAAACAATTAGCAACCTTCTAGTTCCTCTAGCAATTCAGACATGTACTAATGACAGATTTCCCTGAGTAAGAACTCCTCCTACAATGTCCTAGATTTCAATGAGGTCAACATATTTTGAACAAAATAAATTCTGGTAAGGATACTACAACTTCAGAAAGGATACAAGTTGAGAAAGAGAATGAATTTTGGATGCGAGAAACATTTATGAATATATTTACTGGCTCAAAGTAGTTGCAGATTTAAGAAAATCAAATGATAATTGTTTGATACAAATGAGATAACTTTAAAAGATGCTATAGCACAAAATTGTTGTTTCCATGATTTGATTCGGAAAGATTTCGATACAAGCCACCAAAACCTCAAGTGTTGTCAATATCCATTATTTAGATTCTCTACAGAAAAGGCGGTTTGTGTAAAAAAGCTAAATCGACAAGACTGTTCTCAAATTCTTCATCGAGTATCATCTATGTCACTATAGTGTCAAAAATAATTCTTGATAAATGGCTTTATTTAAATGTATTAATGAAGATGATATATATACGACTTCACCATTCTACAAATCACTCGTTTGCGTACCCACGGTAAAGTTTAAATAATTGCAGAAATAACTTGAGAAGTGTTCACTTCAATACTGGTGATACTGTGTATATATGTTTTTGCTTAAAATAATTTTTCTGAAAACTTTATTAAAAAGGAAAATAAAGATCCGAATGAATATTTAGGAAATATTTAAGAGCGAATATTACAGAAGAAATAAATAAACAGCAGAAAATTCCTTTTTAAAAAATTGGACTTAATATAATGTTTTAACGCCACTGTCTCCATGCTTCTAGTTTCCTGTATTTATTTAAGCATGCAAAATTATTCATGCATGGGAGCAAATACATGCACATATATTTAAACATGGAGGACAACACAAAGAAACCGCAATCAAAATGTTTTTGATATAATAATTATCATAAATGTCAGATTTCTTGTACTGTAACAGTGACGGAAATTGTCAAACGCTAATATTCTGCTTGCGCAATGAATATCCACGGAAACCATTCACTGTTGAAAGAATATTCAGTTACGAACACTATAATTCAATGAATAGTTTTGTTGATCAAATAATTAGTAACATTCATCGCTAACACTGACGCGACATTCACTATCATCATCCGCATCATCATATAATTAATACCATACCGTAGTTTCACACATATGTAATATAAGCTATATAAAGCAAAGCTAAGAATGCAGCACACATCTGCTTCCCTTCTACAAAATATCTGTAGTATATTGCTGGATGCCTGCATAGAACCGTGGCGCATTTTTCATTTTATAGCTAAAATTACGCACACATTACGAACTCTACATATTACGGTATTCCAACATAGTCTTAACATGGATAGCTAAAGTTTACTACAAAACTATTGGATCAGAATTGTTTATATACTTAAACTACAATATATAGCATCTATCTATCAATCTATCTATCTGTCTTATCTATCTATTTATTTATCTATTTGTCTGTTTGTACCTATGCATATGTATACACAAAGACAACAGATACGTAATATAAATCAAATGTTTAATTTAGAATAATTCAATAGGAAACTATCTGGTAATACAATGGATGAAAATCTAAAACCTCTTTAAAATGCAACTCTAAAGCAGTTGAGGTCATTTATTAAACGTCCAATAATATCAAGATTCAAACATAGACTTCCGAATGATAAGTATTTAAAAAATGTATTAATGTATCATTCCTTTGACACTATAAATATATAGGCATCCCTTTAAGAATAAAACACACTTTGAATTTTTTCAAATCCTAGTAATCAATATCCACAATTAAGTTTCGTATTTGCAATAGCAGAAATTCTAAAACCAAACTTCTTTGCACAGATTATGGTAATATAAATGTGACAATTCAATAGAGACGTTAGACATTTTAGACATCACATTTCCAAACAACAGTGTTGTATATTACTACATTTCAAATGGCCATAAGGACAAGCGATTTCCTATGCAACAGTGGTGGAACAAATAACAGTTTATAGACATTCTAAATATGCTTCATTTTTCGCCGAAACACAAACACACACATATGACAAGCCTCTGTACAGTTGCCGTGGACCAAATTGCTTCTAAAAAGCGATTGGTCGATCTGAGGCAAAGCTAGAAGATCTGTCCAATGTGCTGCGCTTTGAAATCGAACCTTGAACCAATGGACATAAAGCAGACTCAGTCATACTTGCAAATAACTTCACACAACAAATTGTTTCTTCGTGTTAGTTTAGTTATTACAAATTTATCACAAGGAATACAAATTTACTCATTCAGTAAAGCTTTGCTGCTATTTCTATATACTTTTTTTTTTTTATCAGAATCTATTTATTTTGGACTCTAAGTGTCATTTGATTATATTTAATTGGTCTTACTTTTGTTTTATCTTCTTTATCTTCATTAGTTTATAAGGTACTCCGATCGCCGTGATTTTACTGCCGTCTGACACACGATACCATCCTTCCTGAGTGTTGATGTATGTTGGAGTCAATACAATTGAGACAAGAATTCGAACCTAGTAAATAAAGCGGAAAACATTAAAAAACAAAAACACGTGTAAGCATATTTTGGCAATATTAAAACTGCTATTTAAAGAAATGATGTGAACGAGCAAGTTCATAGAATTGCTTAATTCATCTTTACTTCTGCAGTAGTGCTTGAATAAAAGGTGTTTTTTTTTAGGGATGTGAAAATGAAAAGTAAAAATGTCACAGAAATGTTGTTTAAGAATAAATCTACGAGAAATGATTTCTGACATCAGATTGCTTTTTTTTTTTCTTGACCAAAACTGTCGAGATGCCAAGCTAGTTATAGCAAGCACTACAGTCTATCACTCATAACCACAGCAAATAGTGACTAAATTGTAAAATCATTTAAGAGGATCAAGTTGCACATAGTTTCATACACTCTAGTCAAAGGAAATTCAAATAATTTAATCACAAGAAACAATCTAAGCTGCACATCTGTAAAGTACTGTTATAACAAACTAACAAATTATAGCCACTATGATCTGCCTTTACGCATTAAACAATGACACTTGCATGAATGTTGTTTATTTTAGGAAGAAGCAAGTTAGTAGCTCCAGATTTTAATCTCGTCTGTGGACTCTCTTTCTATCTCTCACTCACTCTCTCCCCTTCTCCCCCCTCTCTCTCTCTCTCATTTACCTACTTCAAAAACAATATTTCAGCACTTTGTTTTTTAACAGAACATAAGATGAACTGTTATTTTTGTTGTTAATCTGCTATAATGTATATAAACGTATTCACTCATACACACCCATATATATATACATACATTTCTCTGTGTGTATATGTGTATATATATATATATATATATATATATATATATATATATATATATATTACCAAAGAATTTGTTTACTTGTTGAGCGGCTGTCTTCATTCTGTTCATCGGTTCTGTTGATGTTGTGTCCAGCCATTTTGCTTGTTGTAGCTCTGTGAATGCTAGATTCAAGTTTCAGTCGAAAATCTCTACGATTGTGAATAAAAGGCTCCCTCAGTTAATTCATCTGAAGATTAAGCAGTTATTTAACGGCCGATAGTTGGGGCTCTAAAGTTGGGGATAGTATTCATCGTATTTTCAATAAATAGTCTCTCACGCCAAATATGCGACTTGTCGCTTCGGTTTATTTCAAGATTTCTTGCCAATAGAGAAAGAACCGGTTTCTAACCAAGATCCAAGGTTCCTTCAATGGAATTTCAACATCAGCAAAAGGGTATGTATGTATGTATGTATGTATGTATGTATGTATGTATGTATGTGTAGATTTGTATGTTTTATGTACGTATTCTCATGCATATAGTTACATATCTAGACATGCTCAAATATATTTAAATGATAAACTTCTGGAAAGTTTTACAGATTTTTACAGTTCCAGTGATGGATTGGATCTGTAGTCTTCAAATTAGCTTTCTCCTTTCTGGCATTTAGGCAGTGTGTATTCCATATGTATGTATGTATGTATTGTTGTTATCTACATAGGAGAATAGAAAATGATAGCCGAATGATCTGACTGTCAACAGAAAACACAGTAACTGCATCATTTCATAAGGCCAGGCATATTGTCAAATAAAAACAATTTCTGATGTGTATCGTGTGTGTCAGTGTGCACAACCTACAGGGAAAAGAACCGAGTAACGCTTTCTGTTCAATGCTAGAAATATCGCAAAATATATTTATCTTCATGAATAGTGGTAAAGAATTTAAAAAATTTATTCATATCAACATGCATATCATAAAGATAAAGGTAACCATACATACACCACGAGCCTGTATACAGACATCACCAGAAACAGACATTTCTTTTTATATATGTTTGTATATATGCATGTTTACTTGCATGTACATATCTCAAGCAGCTTGGGTTGTTTTCATATTTTAAAAATATTACATAGTCATTAAAGAAACTGTTGTTAGACGAGGTATATTTATCTGCTGTGAAGATAAACTGGAAGAAGGCATCAAACGTAAGATACCAGCTATCAAAGACAAACAGATTGGATATAATCTTGATTACAGTTCTGATATAAGCACAAACGTTTACATAAATCCAACAAAGTATTCAACCACATTTCCCTTTGCTTTCCGCCTATTTGTATTGCAAGAGCCCTTAAAAGTTTGAAAACTATTATATACTTTATTATAAACAATCACGATAATACCTTTGGTTAGGGGACATCCTTCTATAAAATCTACTCAACGTCCCAAATATCTCTATCTTTCAGTGTTCTACATATATATATA
>NC_068997.1:6316679-6317670 GCF_001194135.2 Octopus bimaculoides
GGTCGTCAGAATTATGAGAGTTTGTGGCTCAGTTCCCATGGTTGATGTTGTGCACATTATTTTTCAATCTTGGATTCATACTTAAACATGATTTAATTTAACGTTTGTATACGGGGTTTCAGTCATTAGTGAGACACTCAAATGATTTTCTAATTGATCTAAAGAGCAGAGGCGTAGCTGACAGAGGAGCAAAGAGGGCGACCACTTCCCTTCCCACCCAGCACATTTTTCAAAATTGGCGCCTTTTATTAAATGTATAACCAATGAGTTAAACATTGTTTGGTATGCGCCACTGAGCCTTTTTTTATTATGTACTCGTCCCCCCCCCCCAATTGTAGAGTCTGGCTTTGCCTCCTACTAATGACCCCAGTATTTAAATTTGACCTTTAATTTATCGTCCTACATTTTATTAAGTGGCTGAGTTACCTTTGTAACTCTAATTTTTATCTTCGATCCGGTGTTACACGATACATAAATCCGTAACCACGTCATTTTCGATGTCAACTCCTTAACTCGTCCATTCTCGCTTCTATAAATAACCGACCTATTTTTCTGGGTTCATTCATCGAAACTTTTAGAATGCAGTGACTAAACAATATCGTATCTCACATATTGAATAATGAATAAATGAAAATGTTATATTCTGCTGTGATGCTAAACAATTTTCGGGCAATATCTTGAGCAAAATTTAAAACAGTTTAAGATCAATGTAATGAACTTTTTCCGTTGCTGCTGTTGTTTTTGTCGTCGTCTTTGTTGTTGTTGTTGGCGTTTAGCCCCAAGTCATCCCTTGCCTAGCAAATTTATAATTAAAGCTGTTCCAGTTATCACTATCCCGTTTTCCCCACGCATGTTTCTAAGTCTACATCAAGTATGCTTTCCCTTTTTAAGGTAATAAGTCTGTCGTTCTCAAGTTTTGACTTTGTGACAAATTGGGGATCAACTATATATTTACTAGCAAAAACTATTTCAAAGCAAAAAAAAAAAAAAA
>NC_068997.1:6317770-6323104 GCF_001194135.2 Octopus bimaculoides
ACTAAAAAGAAATGGAATACTCTGAGGAAAAAAAAAGGTAAGAGACCGTAAAAAGAGATCGGCCAGGAAGAAAGAATATAAAAGCATTTGTTGAGTGAAGTTTAGAAGACGTTATAAGAGCAGAAGGCAGGGAAGCGTAGCAGTCAACTAGAAAGGAGAAAGCTATCGTTATCTATGGAGAACGACTCGCTTCAGTTATTTAATAAGGGACCATTAAATAGTTACAAAATTCTTCACCGTCATAATTAGAAAACCAGACACAACACCTGACTGAAGTTAGATCAACCTTAATAACTAAATCTCGGAATTTCAGACCTCACAAACACAATCCTACAAACATCTCAGAATATGTGTTAGCTACACGTAAAACAACTTCCAAAAATGAAATATAAGACAAAACTATTATAGTTAACAGAATATTACAAAGAGAATTTTTTTTATATACTAACAAGAATAAAAAGAAACATTAAGAATAAAAGAAAAATACTAACAACACCTTTTCATTGCCTGCTCGACTGAAGGGAAAATGGCAAGAGGAAATTATCTTCAAAGAGGGGACCATATTATTAGAATACTTACAAGAATAGACTTTGCTAACGGTACCCAGGGTCAGGTGATAGTGTTAAGGTGGGTGTCGAATTAAGTTTACTATCACGAAGGTTTCCATACAAAATTCACTCTCAAGGCTTTGGTCGACTAGGTACATCGTAGTGGGATCGATCCCAGAATCACGTAGTTACAAGCAAAGTTCTTAACTAAACAACCAGGCCTACACACCTACCCCTACATTATCTTTTCTACTCTAGGCACAAGGCCCGAAATTTTGGGGAGGCGGCCAGTCGATTAGATCGTCCCCAGTCGATTAGATCGTCCCCAGTCGATTAGATCGACCCCAATACGCAACTGGTTCTTAATTTATCGACCCCGAAAGGCAAAGTCGACCTCGGCGGAATTTGAACTCAGAACGTAAAGACAGACGAAATACTGCTAAGAATTTCGCCCGGCATGCTAACGATTCTACCAGCTCGCTGCCTTCAAACAGTTAGTAAATATGGGACTTTTCCTTGTTTAAGACACCGTGAAGTGAAAGTTGAGAGGAATTTTGTTATTATTTCAAGCAGATCAAGCATGTTGAGGCACCCTTGGTGTTACTCGAAGTCAGAAATGAAACGTGGTGTATTCTTGCCACCGAGCTCCCACTGAGATAAGTGCTAACTCTGAAGTCCTGTATTTCTATATATATATATATAGCATTATAATTCTTGCAACTTGTATGCCACATCAGTGCTACCATTCATAATCGATCAAAAGTTAAAGGTCACCTACTTAAGTCCTTTCAAAAGAAATAAGAAATTAATTAAAAAGAAATAATGTTTCGTCAGCAGGCGGCTGTAAAAGCTATCAGTCACATTTGACTTCACTCTTAAAATCAATGTCACCGATGTTCAGATTGAAAATCTGATTTTCTGTGGGCCAAAACTTACAGGGAAACTTAAAGTTCCAAAGATCGCAATTCAGAAGAGAAATACTTGGTGGAAGTATTTCGTGAAGATTTTCTGTGGTGTCCTACGCAAAGAATCACAAAAAGCAGAGATGAAGATTGATTTCAAGGGTTTAAATAAGGAAGGTGCAGTTTGCTAGTTCAGAACCGTACTAACAGTAAAAGAGAGATCGAAGTGTGACATTATGAAATGCCGCAAAGCATTTTGTCCGGTGTGCTAACAGTTCTGTCAGCTCACTATCTTAATAATAACAATAATCCTTTCTATTATAAGCACAAGACCGGAAATTTGCGGGGAGGGAGTAAGTCGATTTGTTTTGGAATGCAGTTAAGGTATGTATAGCGGTTGCTCCAGCCACACATATGAGCAGTACTGACTTACGTGACTGGCATTTGTGCCTTTATAATGTTACATTCCTGTTCTGATATTGAGTACCTCCTTGCCGGGGAGAGAAGGTGTAGCGTTTTAGCTATGTTATAGTTATTTACTGAAACTGTTCACCCAGGAAGTGTACCGCAAGTGAAAAAAAAACCTGCAACATCACCACTAAAATAAAAAAAAAATTGGAAACTGTACGAATAGTAGCATTAACAATACAATAGTACACGCAATAGTTTTTTTTTTTTTTTTCACTACACATCACACTTTATTGTATGCCAATAATTTTCGTTCTACCAGGCGGCGAGCTGGCAGAATACTTCGCCGGGCGAAATACTTAGCGGTACTTTGTCTGCCGCTACGTTCTGAGTTCAAATTTCCGCCGAGGTCGACTTTACCTTCCATCCTTTCGGGGTCGATTAAATAAGTACCAGTTACTCACTGGGGTCGATGTAATCGACTTACCGCCTCCCCGCAAATTTCCGGCCTTGTACTTATAATAGAAAGGATTATTGTTATTATTAAGACGGTGAGCTGACAGAACCGTTGGCACACCGGACAAAATGCTTCGCGGCATTGCATTCGTCTTTACATTCTGAGTTCAAATAATTTTCACCTTTTCGGAGTTGATAGAATAAGTAACGTTTGAGCACCGGGGTCGATGGTCTTCTGCCAAAATTTGTAACAATTATTATTGCTTAATGTTTTTTTTTGTTTTTTGTTTTTGCCAAATCTTCTATAAATCTGTATTCAAAATTTATAAGTTTATCTATCATACATAGATCAAAAAGAATATATTCACTTCAAATATTTAATCCTGACTAATTCACAGAACTATTCAATGATCAAAAGATAACGGAATGACTGATTTCCTTTCACCGTTGTGAGAAAAGGTTTATAAGGGAAGTGTAAACTAAACTGAAAAGACCTCAGTATATTACTGTCATTTCCTTGCCCAGGGAAAGAAAAAGGTGATTCAGCTGTTAACCCCTGTAATTTTAAGAATGAAACTAACCAAGCTAATGCTAAACAAGCTATTCATACTGTCTTCTCTCATTTGTCTCACCGCCTTAAATTAGATATTTTAAAGTACATTTATTATTAAGGAAAAGGAAAATGTTTCGACTGGGAATATAAACAAGATCGTAGACTCAGATAAGAGGAAACTGCTTTCCTCTACAACAAGAGCGATGGCCCTAATAAAGGAATTAATAAACCTAAAAGATGAAACTTGTCTTAGATCCCGGTGCTTTGGTGCTATGCTATCTGGATTTTGTTTTCCCCGTAACCTTCAAAACTATCAATTATAACATTCATGAGAAAGTCATAACCTTCAAAATATTGCTATTTACCAATTGGTACCAAATTGAGGTCAAATAGATTGACCCGAAGTAGTAAAATAAAAGTTTTCTTTCGTGAAATATCTACTTCATAAATCCCTGTCAAAATTAAGATCCTCATGGGAGGGGACAAGTCGATTATATTGACCCCCAGTGCTCCATTGGTACTTATTTTATCGACCCCGAAAGGGATGAAAGGCAAAGTCAACCTCAGCGGAATTTGAACTCAGAATATAAAGATGGACAAAAGGCTGCTAAGCATTTTTTGCCCGGCGTGCTAACGATTCTGCCACTTCACCGTCTGAGATAAATTTAGTATTAGATTCAAGTATTTATATTTAAAATAACTATTTTTCTGAGATACAAAATCATCATTAACCCCAGTATATTGCTGCTATGTAAGACTCCTTGACATGAATGCAATTTCTTTTTTAATTTAATTTTTTTTTATTCAAGAGCTGAATGGCAGAATTTGTAGAATGTCGGACAAAGTAATTTGTAGCATTTGCATCCCTTCACGTTATTGAAGGAAGCATAAACATACCATTTATTCCTTTTCTTCTGCAAATCTAAGATACTGAAACTAAGTAGAAATAAACATAAATTACATACTATCGGATAATTTCGGAAAACAGATGACCCATTTATATCACGCACGCGCGCACAGCTAGTTGAAGTATTACTTCTGCTCAATCTAGAGCGTCATCATCATCATCTACCTTATCTGATGAAGGAAAGTCAAAAAAACTTGCTCTTACATTTGTGATTTGAATTCTCCCATCGTCAAGAACTGCTGGCGTTTGGGCGCATTTGACATAGAAGACGCACAAATGGCGAGGGTCGTAATTATGTAAAAGGTTTGAAACCTCTATTGATGATGTCCACCGTTTCTGGGTTTGTGCGTGCGTGTGTGCGTGTGTGCGTGCGTGTGTGTGTGTGTGTTCGTAAGCGAATACAAGACCCAGAGGTCTATAGAGTTAATATTTAATTCTAGATTATCAACATCTAAATGGAGAAGGGTTAATCCTGGATCACAAAAACTTTAGAAGTATTCTCTGTAGCCGAGTTATTATAATCCAGATTGAAATATTCTAAAGTGGGTGAGATAATCCTAGGTAGTTTTAATCCATTAAATACAACAATCACTATTAAATACAAGTTTTGATTCATTAAATAAAACAGTCCTTGTAATAGCTGTGGAATCGTCAAAGGACCCACATCCGTAAGTTTTCATTTAGACATCACATTCCTACATCTTTCCATACATACGTAGAAGTTCTACAGTATTATTGTTTGTTGTTGTTGGTTTTGTTTGTATGTTTTTTTTAATATATATTTTAGGCAATCCAGTCACTGAAACTGCGTGCTTTGTAAACCTGTGACGAATCCGATAATTGAAACTACTGTAACTTTTTAAGTCAAACTAAAATTCGCTGTCTGTTAGGTTTCAGTTGAATGCTACCAAATCCAAGCAATATCCACGCATTTGTCATACAAGAAACTCATACAGACAAACAGCAAACTGCCGGCATTCCAGAATAGCACACCTATTACAATAGCAATATTCAAAAGTGATAAATTACACCAAGCAACTTAACAACAATAACAATAGAAATGTTTAATAAAAACAAATGCAAGCAGAAAAATGCATAACATCATGATAGAAATGAGCAAAATATCAAGAAAGGTTTAAAAAACTTGGATTATGGGTTACGATGTGAACATGTTACGACTATTGGTTTTTATCTACATTAACATTAGAAAGTAGAGAAAATTGATTTCCGTTGGTCTTGAGGATGACGACTGATCGAATCCTGCCATCAACTGAATTACCAGCGTATTAGTGAAAGCATGAGTAGTTCATATGCTAAGATTCATGTAGCTTTACTGTGACGACGACGCAGACTCAATCCGGTTTCCATCTTCCCAGTTTCACTCACAACAATAATGAGAAAACATACGCAAGATGCCATGCACGACTCTATATATATACTGTAATATATATACTGTATATATATACTGTACTTATTGTCAATTTTTAGTAGGGAGTAAGTGTTATCATAGTATAAAAATTCATATGAATATATATATATATATATATATATATATATATA
>NC_068997.1:6324566-6327464 GCF_001194135.2 Octopus bimaculoides
AGAGAGAGAGAGAGAGAGAGAGAGAGAGAGAGAAAACAAAGTTATTTTATTCCGCACGGGTAGAAATATAGGAAAATTAGAAGTTGAAAATGCATCGAGAATAGTTAAAATATTTTCTGGTAAAAGTTAACGATTTAACAGGTTTCACTGCTTACACTGATTTTCAAAAAGTTGAAATAACAACATAGTTATTTGTACATTTGTACATTACTCACACAAAACTCATTCTCCACTTAACATGAGGAACCTAAACAACTAACAACCTAAACTTTAGCCACTGGACTATATACAAACGACTCTTGTCCACTCACCCACCTGACAGATTAAATTTAGAGTGTCCTGATTATAACTAAATATGTTCGCTCAACCGTGTCGGCCTTCATTTTAGGCACAAAATATACTATCACGTGACACTAACGCACGGACGTAGCAGGAAACGTACAGAAGGTTCTAAAGTTTATCACGAGTTCATTCTCTACAAACACTTGACAGAAAACATTCAGAGCACTGACTGTGTGGTACTATCACTAAACATGTTCAGTCAATCGTATCAACCTTAATTTACGACGCCAAACAATGTCACTTGATACTAACACACGAACGTAGCGGGGAACCTGCAAAATTTTTTAAGACCAGTCATGTGACTATCCTCTACCAATCAAGTCCTATGCAAAGCATATACAAATTTGAGCCATGGACTCCCTATAAAAATAGAGCAAGCTTCAAACACGAGTCAGAAGCAAGCCATCTTGATGAGGGTCGCCTCGCAGTTTTTGGCTGTTGATTTCTTTGGAACGTTAAATGGTTACACACTGTTATTATATATCATTGTAGGTTTCCCCGTGCTCAAGTCTACTGTCAGCAATTAGAGCGTTTGAACCAAGCTTTGAAGAAGAAAAAAACCTGCTTTAGTGAAATGAATAGGAGTGATGTTTCATCAGGACAATGCGCGACCCCACACTGCAAAGATCACATCACAGAAGGTCGAAGAGCTTGGTTTGGAAAAAATTCCTCATCCACCTTATTCTCCCGACCTTGCTTCTTCAGACTACCATTTGTTTCGTAGTTTACAGAATCGTTTGGGGGACATAACTTTCGCAAGCCAGGAGGAGGTCGAAACTGACATTTCAGAGTTCTTCGCTTTGAAACCTAAAGAGTTTTACATTGATGGGATTAAAGAGCTTGTAAATATATGGAAGGAAGTCATAGATAATCAGGGAAAGTACATTGATGATTAAATTTCAATTAAATATAACATTTGATCACTTGTTTTCTTTGTTCAAAATTCGGACAGAACTTATGGGATGACCTGATATATATGTTCATCTACATACACCTGCATACACCAGGTTCAGCAGTTCGTAAGTTGCATCTGATATTTCCCTCTGTCTATGTCCTAGAATCCTCGCTTTCAAAGAGTTTCATTTAGCTGTGAATATGAGTCACTTAGTAATGTAATGTAACACTGTAAATAAATGGGAAACTAAAATATATACTCATGTTTAAATATCCGTACTACCGTTATACATCAATAGTACAAAGTATACCGAATTTCTGCACAAGAATATTTTGCTCTGTTTATGAAGCAAAGGAAACAGTCTTCAGTACATTGGCATCAGAAGTTATAATTGATTTCATTAAGATGAGACGTTCGTTCCCTTTCAGAGCGCTAAAGTTTCACTGCCATTTCTGACAAGCTTCCTTTTTAGTCAACAACAAAAAAAGTTAATGTACTGTGCGTTTGTCTTATTAATTATATTAGTTCTTAACTTGAGAAAACCATAATCTTAAACATCCGTATACGATCAGTAAAATAGATTTCTCTTATAACCACACACCCAAGTTTATGCAGTCGAGGAAATCAATTGGTGTTACAGTTATGTCTTTCTCGTGGACATTAGTAACATTCACGAAGGGAAATGATTGAAAGGAAAATCAAACCGGAAATTGAAAATTGATATCAGTTCACAGGAATCTTGTTTCCTGTTGTAAACCTAATAAACATGTACATATACTTTCAAAAACAATCCCATAAATCATTTGGTTGTTGAGTTAAATCTGAGGGCGTCATCTTTATATTAAATATCTGACAAGTCATCTTGGTGAGTCCCTCTGCAATTCAGACTGAACTCAGTATTGCACGCCAATGAAACTTAGGTCCCGTTTTCAGTGTTACCACTTCTGTTAGAAGCTACCCAACAAGGGAGCCTCTGCACGATCAGTTGATCAAATTTCTTTTAGTTCATAAACTATTATTTTACGAACGAACTTATAGAGTGTATTCCAAAGTACATGCTACCTAGGCAAAGATCTGAATAGTACCTTAAACATAGGTCTCCTCGATCAGGACTCACCAGAAGTTAAAGAGCAACAACCACTACACTCAGTATCAAATTTTATCCAGCAGAGTCAGTGACTGAAGTTTTTGAGAATCAAGTACATGTATCAAAATACAACTTATTTCGCCTCAGCTATTTCCGGTATATGAATGTCTTCAACAGTTCAATATTCTTTTATTTGTTTCAGTGATTTGACTGCGGCTATGCTGGAGCACCGCCTTTAGTCGAACAAATCAACCTCAGGACTTATTCTTTGTAAGCCTAGTACTTATTCTATCGGTCTCTTTTACCGAACCGCTAAGTTACGGGGACGTAAACACATCAGCATCAGTTGCCAAGCGATGGTGATAGGACCTACACAGAACAAACATACACATACACACACACACACATACATATGTACGATAGGCTTCTTTCAGTTTCCACCTACCAAATCCACTCACAAGGCTTTGGTCGACCCGAGGCTGTAGTAGCGGACACTTGTCCAAGGTGCCACGCAGTGGGACTGAACCCGAAACCATGTGGTTGGTAAGCAAGCTACTTACCACACAGCCACTTC
>NC_068997.1:6327639-6334610 GCF_001194135.2 Octopus bimaculoides
TATATATATATATATATATCAACTGATGCATTTTGCAAGAAAGACTATGCTAAAACAGCCATACTCTCTTCCTTCAGGGGAATCACACACAGCGTCTAATAATATCAGGGACTTAGGAATAATTGTTGACAACAATCTCAGCTGGAGAGCCCACATCAACAATAAGGTTGCTATAGCTCGTAGGATGAACTCCTGAATCCCAAGAACCTTCCGGTGCCGAGAACAGGGTGTCATCTCCTTCTTTGCATGGCCACACCTCGAATACTGCTGCCTAGAGAGAATAAAAAAGCGTGTGGATTTAGCGATGAAGCACGGTGACTGTTTGGGAAAAAATGGTTTGACAGGAGAGATAGAAAGAAGAGATAATAAAGTATTGGTGATCCCAAAACGAAGATACGCATGAAAATGTTTAAGTGTGTGTGTGTATGGACGATGGTGTGTTTGTGTGCAGATAGTGGTGTGTGGTATGGGTGCTGGGAAGTGGTCAGTGCTAGTGTGTTTAGATTGGTGTGAGGTGGTGTGATGTGGTGTGTAGGTGTTGTGATATATGTGGCGTTCGATCATATAATAATATAAATAATATATAAATATATGCATATTAGCGGTTGTAGTAACCGAATAAGGGATAAAAATATCCGTATTTACTATCGGTATCAGTTACCTGTACTATCGCAGTTACCTGTGCTATAGGGGTCCAAACAAATTGGACCCCTATCCGTAGATTATTTTTTAATATAAAACATGACATAACATTTCTTACAGCTGTTTCCGCTTCCAATACCAATCGGGGTTTACGAAAGAATTTCGAAATTAATATTCGTAATCTTCATAGGAGATTTGATCTAGTTCGTAGAGCTTCATCAGAGTGAATACAAATGCGTAAAATTAAATAAACGAAGGGAAGAGGGAATAGGAAAGAACAGGCGCTAGAGAAGAGGCCAGAAGGTTCAATATATCAAAATCATACCATCTCCCAGCGTGGAGCTTTGAAGTCGGTAGATAGCTAAAAGTAAGGTGATATATCCAAACGCCAAAGGATTTTTATCTGATGCTCCACCGATTCTGCTTTCCACTCACCATTTTCATTCACAACTAATCATTCCGGAAAAGCATATTATTCTGGAGGCTAAATCTGCGAGTTTTTGGCGCAATGATTTTTGTTTTTGTTGGCGAAATGATGAAACACACATGAAATACAGTTCATTTCTGTCTGCTAAGATCAGAAGAAGAATTAAAATATTTATTACATATCTATTTCTGGTGACTGCTGGGAATACGAATGCTTTAAAATAGACTTCGTACAAAATACTGAGTTACAAAACAAAAATAGAAATCATTCGTTGCTCAGAAGTTACACAAAGCTTCATAAAACATCAGAATACAATTAGGGAAAATGAAAAAAAAAAAAAAATTTACAGTAAAAAAATCGGTTGCAAATCGACCGCAATAATAATATTTCTTTAAATACGTTGAATGGTTCTTATAAAGGTGTTTGATACAGAACGAAAAGTAAAGTTTGAAGGTCATCGATTCTTCACATTACATGCAGGGAAAGGAAACATCGCTTATGTAGTGTATAAAAAAAAACAACTTGGTGTTGGAAACAATACAGAGCATACGACACTACACATAAGACTATAGCAAGATTTACTAAAAAAAAATACTATCTCTACGTTTATATTTGTGAATTGATAATATTAATGTGAGTAAAAAGTTAAAACAAAAATATAATGAAAGAAAAAAAATGATTGAAATACGACGAGAGAATATGACAACAACTCACACAAGTTGTAAATAAACACTTACCTGACGTCCAACAAGATTGAGAACGTTATCCTTGAAAGAGAATTGGATTAATGATATTACATACTGGTGTATGTCTATATACATAAATACATACATACACACACACACACACACACATATATATATATATATATATAAGATTCACCAGGAAGCAATAAATTACAGAACTCTATACGTAAATGCAGAGAATTCTTTAATACGTTATAAATGAAAGCTTTGTGATTCCAGAACTCCGACTTACACGTTTCTAACCTTTCAGCCTGAAATATATTCAAACAACAAGTTGTTGAAGAGAAAACAGACTCCAGTCACCAGTTGAATGATCGGAAGTATGAGACTCGGAGTTCTGCAATTACGATCTTTTCAGTTAGCATATATACACATATTCATACATATATAATATATACATATATTCATTTATAATATATACATATATTCAGTTATAATATATACATATATCCATACACAAATAGACGGACAGACAGATAGATAGATAGATAGATAGATAGATAGATAGATAGATAGATAGATAGATAGATAGATAGGATAAGGGATGATAGAGAGATAAAACAGGTTAACGAAAATTGAAATACTTGTACTGTATTTTTCTCTACTTGTATAATACAGAGAATTTTTACAAAAATAACATGAAGTAACATTATGAGAAAGACAGGGATAGAGAGATGGTATACGGAGAAAGAGATAGAGGAAGTGGGGAGACAGAGAAGTCTGGTAACTTTATGGAAGTAGTTTATCAGTAATATACCATCCCATTCCTTGTCTCTTTTCAACTGAGATTTTTATTCTGGAAAACTGACAGGTAAGTAGAAATCCTTACAATGATTCATTGAAGTATTCAACAGCCTTTATTGGTAAAATAACTGAAAATCGTGAATTTGGATTCGTTTGAGCCATGTTCTGGACAATAATATTTCTTCATATTCCTTCTCGACCTCTTCTAACTACAGGTCGGTATCTCGTAAAACATTGAGGTGTGCTCTGCTAGACTATGAAAACATTCCAGAGGCATTAGCTGTCTCAACTAAAGTTTCATAGGATCTCGTTAAATTCTAATTAATGCTTGACAATAGAGTTGACACCTGTCCTGAGAAGTTTAGGAATAGAATAACAAACCACTATTTAAAACCAATTTACTTACATTCTATCCTAAAGTGTATTTTATAAGTGAAACTGTTTAGCTTCCCGTTCGGTATGTTTCCGGCTCTACAAAAACAGAGCTGTGAAACAATTATCATAAAAAAAGTTATTTCGGACAACTATAATTTATTAAAACATTTTGTTGTACTATTATATAGTGTTGGCTGAACATAAAGTATATTACTGATACTCAAATAACTTTCAAAGGAGACGCCGAGGTATTTTTGATCTCAGAAAAGTGTAAGCGAACTTTTAACGGCGTGAAGTACCGATATGGTCATCTGCTCTTCAACAATAATTTTGTTAGTGATGAGGACATGAACTAAAATATCTGAATGACATTAATGTTAAATACCAGTGTCAGGTATGTTTTCAAAATGATCGTTCTGTTTAGCCTAATTACGTTGCAATAGATATGTTGAAATAAGGTAGAATACAACATGCAATACGTACATACACACACACACACACTCTCTCTCTCACTCACTCACTCGCGCGCGTATAGATAAATAGATAGATAGATAGATAGATAGATAGATAGATAGATATATAGATAGATAGATAGATAGATAGATAGATAGATAGATAGATAGATAGACAGATAGATAGATAGATAGATAGATAGATAGATAGATAGATAGATAGATAGATAGATCAGCTTGCTCCCGTTCTTCCCGTAACAATTACACTCACCCCCACCCCCCAATCACTACCAGATAAGACAAACAGCTCGCGTGAATAGCCGTTTGCCGTAAGATTTTGTCCTGAGGCAACAGCCCAAACTAAAATTAAATAACAACCCTAGTAATAAGCAACATTATCATTGTCACCCTATATAAGAACAAAAGGGACGAAAGCGACTTTAATAACTACCGAGGTATTATTCTGTAAAGCATCGTTGGGAAGGTCTTTGCTCGGTGATCCTAAACAGAATACAGAAATTCGCTGAGAGGGTATAGCCCGAATTTCAGTACGGTTTCAGATCAGAACGCTCCACCACCAACATGATCTCTCTTCGACAGCTACTGAAGCGCCGAGAGCAAAGGCAACTTTTTATCACCTTCATCTACCTCGCAAAGGCTTTTGACTTAGTCAGTAGAGACGGCTTATTCAAAATCCTTGCCAAGATTGGCTGTCCTCCAAGACTCCTCAAGATTATCCAATCATTTCACGCGGAAAAGTGTCGTTCAACTTGATGGCTCTTTTTCCGGAAGCATTTAACGTACGTAGCGGCATGAAGAAGGGCTGTGTGCTTTCCCCCACTCTGTTTGGCATCTTCTTTGCAGTCATGCTGAAACATGCATTTTGGACATCAACTAATGGTGTTTACCTTCAAACCAAATCAGACGATAAATTGTTTAGTCCGTCGAGGCTGAAAGCAAAACACAGGGTGCGTCAGGTATTTGTCAGAGAAAGGCTATTCGTGGACGACGCAGCACTGACAGCGCACTCTGAAGAGCAAAGGCAGCACTTCGTGGACAAATTTTCAAAGGCCTGTCAGGAACTCAGCCTGACTATCGGTCTGAAGAAGACCCAAAGTCTCAAGTACTCACCACCCACCATCACCAACTACAACCTGGAGGTAGTCCATCAATTCACCTATCTCAACTCTACCATCGCTGATTACCTCTCGCTGGATCCTGAGATCAGCAGGCGAAACGGACAAGCATCTCCCACATTTGCCAGGCTCACAAAGAGGGTCTGGGAAAACAAAAAAAAACTGGCTGCAAACACCGAGATTACTGTCTACAAGGCGTGCGTCCTTAGTACGCTACTTTACGGCAGTGAGATGTGGAGCCTCTACTCCAGACAGGAGCGGCGTCTCAATCTCTTTCACCCGCGTAATTTGAGACGCATCTTGGATGTCAAGTGGACCGACCACATCCCCAACACCGAAGTCCTCAACTGAGCCGAGGTACCCAGCATACTCACCCTGCTCCAGCAGCATTGTTTGCGCTGGCTCCGTCATGTACATCGCATGCTGGACGGAAGGATTGGAAAAGACTTCTTGTATGGGGAATTTACCACAAGCACAAGAGCACGAGGACGACCTCATCTTCGTTTCAAGGACGACTGCAAGAGGCATACGAAGCCGCTTCATCTAGACGTCCTAAGATAGGAGGAGGTTAAAAACGATCACCCACACTGGAAACAAATACTGCAAAAGGGGATGAAACGAGCGGAAGCAAAACAGGAACTCGCCACCAAAGAAAAGCGCACTCAGCGGAAGGAAAAACAAATGGCGCGGCAGAGAGCTCCTTCAAATACAGTTGGTGTATGCGTGACTACCACTCCCGTATGGACTTCTGCAGCTACAGCAGACGCTGCACCACCAGTAGCTGATACGATTTCTTCGGGCGCAGATCCATGGCCTCTCGAGACCGACGGATGCCTACTATATATATATATATATATATATATATATATATGTGTGTGTGTGTGTGTGTGTGTGTGTGTGTGTGTGTGTGTGTGTGTGTGTGTGTGTGAACTGAATATATGTATATATAATTCATCGATATTGTATTGTTTAATAACAACAGAAAGTGGAAGACAGGTTATTTATCAACTTGCTTCTACTGATTTGACAAACTTTATTGATAAGGAGAGTGTTGCAAAAAGAGAAGGCAGGTTGCCCAATGTTTTCTGCTAACGAACAGAGCTGGAACTAAGTATTCGTAGTAACAATAGTTGTTTATCTGTAATTATATTTGTAACTCAACGTAGACAATACCTTCTCTTGGTCATTAAATATTTAATCAATGAAATCAAGGAAACGAGATGAAAAGAGTGTGTAATATATCATTAGGTTCGATAATGTGTACATGGGTCGATTTACTTGAATGTAAACTGGAGAAAGAGAATACAAGAATATTGTAAACTTAAGAGGAAAGTGTGTATTAATTATAACAACTTCGACGGGGTCTTTAATTATTTTATTGTAATATGATAATGAAAAGCATTCTTACAATCTTGGTAGCTACCAGTCTCATTCCTATCTTAGTTTTTGAAAGTTATTTTTATTTTTTCCATAATTTTAGAAATCGAAGAATTGATAACAGAACGCTACAAATAGATTGTAGTGTTAGTGTCCTTCCAAAAAGAAAAGAAAAACGTAAATAAATTAAATTTGAATTTTTCTTTTTGTTTCTCAATTGTTTGTTTTCCAGTCAATGAGACACAAAATCTTAACTTAAAACCCTCCAAAAAATAAAATGACTCTTCCGAGAATATAATAATTATTATTCTGTCTCTAATTTTACAGAGCGTGTCTATTATTCTAATTGCTTAGTGTTCAATAGTAGCAATGAGAGAATCAGAAAGATGTTTTATAAAAATAGCTCACGCTACAAATGTTTATGTTTTAACAATTAAATCTAAATTGCTTGCCAATAATCCAGCACTTAGATGTAAAAAGAGCTACAAATCATTACAAATTATTTAGCAGAAGTTTCTAAAAAGAAAAACTTATAGATACTTACGGAATCATTCTTATTTCTTCGGTTTTAAAAACACACAATATTTTGAAAATGTAAACCATAAAAGCTCAATACATACAAATAGACAGGAATTAAGAAACGATAACCAAGATAAAAGTTGTGGGTTAAAGTTATTAATTTACAACTTCTACTAATAAATCGAATGTTTTCCATGAATAAAGACTCTGTCTTTCAGGCAAGAAGACTTGAGTGTCGCAATTTTTATTTCTTTTCCAAACACACAGTTAAATAGACATGAAATGTCTTCATTGACGGACACTAATTTCTACCCATCTTTCATCATGCCAATTATCTCGAAGTGTTGTGCATGTCATAAGTCATAAAGCACTGAATTAAATGTCGTGAATTACTTGTTATCTTTCTACATTTTGCATTCAAATCCCATCAAATCTCTTGTCTCAATCCTGCTTCACTTTAATAATACCATCGGTTGTCTCAACGTTTGTGCTAATATGGAAAAGTATTTCTAATTAGATATGCTTAAAGTAAATATATATATATATATACATA
>NC_068997.1:6334763-6336335 GCF_001194135.2 Octopus bimaculoides
ATATATATATATATATAATAATAATAGTAATAATAATAATAATAATAATAATAATAATAATAATAATAATAATGATATGAGGGACAAAATCCAAAATTACAGGTAAAAACTCATTAAAATCAATTTATAAAAAATTAAAATTAAATTGAGCTTTACAGATTAAAATATATATAAATATATAGTTTTAGGGAAAAGAACCAAGTTTCATGAACTCATCAATGAAAATCCACTATCACATATAGAAAAATTAATAATTAAAAGCACAATAAACGAGTATAATATAATACAAAGTAAATATCATAAGATAAAGACAGGGGACTGTCACAGTAAGTTGACAGCATACAACTACTTCATTGTGAATATTATCTCCAACTTTGAAGCCACTACAATCAGCCTTGTTAAATAACTGGTTAATCTTCAGATGAATTAATTGAGGGAACCTTTTATTCAAGATCGTAATGATTTTCGACTGAAACTAGAATTTACCATGCAGGGAGTTACTACAAGCAACATGACTGGACACGACATTAACAACAACACACCCGACGAACAGAACGAAAACAACAGCTCAACAGGTAAACAGAATCTTTCTAGCTGTTTTTATGGAGGATCCGTAATTACAAAACTCATTTTTCTTAGAGTTATGAATTGAGTACTGATTTATTTAACTGTTATAGGAGAGTGAAACAAAACCGCGCTGTTGGGTATATGAATAGACTGAAATCATATTGGGTCTATCTGCACCTAGCACAAAATCATTTGACTGTAAAACAATTACGTCAACAAGTAAAATTTGTGGAACATAGGAAGAAAGTTAGTGATTGTAACTTTATTAAAAGAAGATCTCAAGTTAGCCTTCTCCCAAGCAAACAGTGAACAATGTTAGAACTCCACACAGTTTCACAGTTAACAACATTCCAACAGATTCTATACTGCCTACCAGCCAAGCTACATTGCAGGTTAACGCAACTGACCATTGTCCCTCTAAAGATCATTGTAGTAGTAATCAGGGGGGGGGGTATATCCGTGAAATATGCACTAAGTAAAATTTTTAAAGAAAAAGTAACTTTAGCTCTGAAGTACTCCCTCGAAGAGAGAGTATTCTTTGCCAAAGTAAGGAAAGACTAACAGACACGGTATTAAAAGCTGATAATGAAATTGGAGAGGGGTATTTACAGCAGTGTAATCAGCCCTCTTTCTGGCAGATTAACGCCTGTCTATAAGCTTTGCCTACTACCGCAAAACAATAGACAAAGGACCCTCAAAAAGTAAATAAAACCGAAGCAACAAAGAAAGTGTCATCATGGGTTTTAACAACAGAGGAAAGGACAGCTGACTTACAGAAGACCATCAGCCGTGTAAGATATAGACCCCTTCTGGAGGAAAATCTAGAGAAGATATAGACCCCTTCTAGAGGAAAATCTAGAGTGAAAAGATGGAGTTTAACCGAGGTGCTCTGTGACTGAAAGAAATTTGAAGAAGTTATTGCCCCTGTGGAAGTCGCGAAGTTCTCCGTTTTATGATTCAATACTACATATACCTATTGCACTTACTATTTCTCTATTTTTAGAA
>NC_068997.1:6336416-6341393 GCF_001194135.2 Octopus bimaculoides
GTGTGTGTGTGTGTGTGTGTGTGTGTGTGTGTGTGTGTGAGAGAGAGAGACTGTGTTTGTGCGTGAGTGTGGGTGTATGAGTGCGTGTGTGCGTATGTAATTTCGAATATTACTAATTTGAACAAGTTTTCTTGTCGACGCTAAATAGACAAATTCTCTGTCGGATTGTTAACAGATAAGTCTTAGTACGTGAGTATCTGTTTGTAGTCAACGCTAAACACTAGACTATTATATCACTGACCAAACATAACAAGCTTCACATATCAACAACAATTTTTCTGTCTTCTTTTAATTCAAACATTCAGTAGTTTTTTGTTCACAAGTTTCTGAATTTGGAAACAGTAGAACAGTTACTGTTTTTAAGATTTTACTTGAATAACTCTTCTCTTAAACTTTGTTCTGTGAACCTGCACTAGATCTACGTGGTGACCAAATAGATTAGCATAATAAATGAAAATCGCCTGTTGTGTTAGAGGTGAAGTGGGCTATATGTCTTTAATAAGGTTGTCATTTCTTTTATACAAAACGTTTATTATAAATGAAAAACAAACTATTGCACTATAGAAGTTGTGTCTTCTCACATAAGCACGAGGTTTATATCAAATATGATGCTGTAGTACGTTCATACCTTTTCCGTGGTGTTTAGTAACTAAATTCAAGAGAAGTAACTCGAACCACGTAACCAATGTACACTACAGATAAAGTATTTCTTTACAACGTATTACATTACGTCATACAAGAGAAAAAAGATACACACACACAGATATAATATAACTCGATGCTTTAAGAACGAATTCCTTCGGTCTATTTGTTCTGCGGTGAATTACAGACGCCAATGAATAAATATCTAATCAGCTCTACCTCTTTCCCCAAACTGGAATCGTGTTTCTTAAGTTTAAAATCATCCTAACTCTACAGTCAGTATTATAACATGGTTTTCAAAAGGATTTTTTTAAGCTATTTAAATTTTTTTAAAAATTGCTCTCATATTCAAATTGGTATCAATCAAATCACACCCGACAGTGCAGTTAATTAGTGTAGAAATAGATCTGTAAAAACTAAGGAGACAAAGAACTCTCAGATATTCATATCATCTGTGACAATGGCATTCGGAATGGATCATAGGAATCTTCCAAATATTTCATTTCATTTCAAAATCTAACTGTAATTCTAAAATACCCTTTGTTAAAATAAATCCTTTAAGAGTAACTAATTATAATTAAATAACTTGATTGACCAGAAAAATATAATTCAGTTCAGAAAATGGATCGGATAAAAGCCTAAAAGTAGTTAAACAACAGATCAAACTGTCTTCTTTGAATTCTAATATGAATTAATTATTAATGATGAAGAAGATGAGGGATAATAGAGTGAGCTTGTCCGTTCCAATTTCATTCATTTAAGAGTTAATATGAAATAACAGGATTCATACAATATTTAAACAAGAAAAGGGGGAAAGCAGTGCTTATCAGAAAGAAAACTTTTAATGAGTAAAATAATTATATGCTTTTAATGTGACTTGTTTTTTGGGTTTTTTAATTAGTAATTATTATCATGACTTTGTTAAAATATCTATTATTATTTCAATGTTAATCTTCTTTCACATTTAATGTTTTAGTATCGCAAATGTTTCAGACTCTTGTTATTAACTCCTTTGTTGATGTTTGTCTGTTGATCTAACTGCTCCCATAAAATACAGCTATAATTCATTAACGGGCATTTACACATACAGATCGCTTAATACTCACACATGAAAACACACACAGATATATATATACACAAATATACAACAATACATATGTATGTATGCATGTATGAATGCATGTGTGTATGCATGTATGAGTGTGTATGAATATATGTATCTATGTGTGTATGAATGTATACATGTAAGAACGTATATGGCTGGTTACACTTTGTTAAATGTTTCATACATCTTTATAGTTTTTTTTTTTTTAATAATAGTGTCTTACCTTTTCTCCTTTCATATTTGCTACACACTGCGGTCCAGTAGCAGCCGCAAAAGTTCGCATTCCTAATCGTCTCCAAAACATGTCACATTCTCTGTTGGAATAGAGTTCAGCACTGGTCATGTTGTGTAACTGAAATCTTGCTGCACGTGAATTACGGATGTCACCAATCTCTTCCAATTTATAAACTTCCATTCGGATAGAATTTTGAACTGGATCATGGAGGAAACTGTATATCTTTTGCTGAGCTGGTTTAATTGATTTGTCCATAAAATGTTCCACATAAAAGTTTGTAGTATCATCGTCCAAAGATGGCAGTTGAATCGGTGTATAGCGTGACCAAAAGAAGATATGTCGTTCTCGTGTGGGTACAGCATTTGACAAATAAGCGTCATTGTGATACTGTTTTAGGTTGCTATACTCTCCGGGAAGTATTCGAGCCAAAATTCGCAAATCACGCCTTAAAGACGCTAGCGCCACTCGCGTAATCATAAGAAGAATGAAGCATATAATCTTTTTGAACTCGGCCATAGATATGTGTTATTTGTAAATCACTCAGACATCCAAAACCAATTTCAGGGAAATTAAATATGCATATTTTAAGCATTTAATCAAAATTCTTTTTGTTATAATTCATTGTCGAAATCATTTTTCTCTACCTGGACTACTTTGACACTTCATGCTATCATTGCCATAACTGTTTACATCAGCAAGAAACGATTGTTCATTTTATGAAGGAAGTTTCATGATAGCGCCCGTTAAAACAATTTCATAGCAGATATGTGGTTCCCGTTCATGTACATTATTGTTGGTGCATCTAAAAAATAAAATATAGCATTCACTTAACGTTGTTAATACGATTTAAGTTAATGATTAGTTTAACTAAATTCAGCCCTTATAAAACAATACTTATTAACAAAAATTGTCTGTACAATTTCTTTGCGGACAAAAATAACAAAACAAGCAAAATATTAACGTTTTATGCAGAAATATCTTCACATGTAAAGAAAATCATATCAAACTATTTCACATGCACATCACACTATCATCAATTTATCGTAGATAATCAGGCTGAAAAAATTAACATCACACGCCCTAGCATTTGACAGAAAGTCAATTTACACTCAATTATGGGGAAAACTTTGAATCAATTCATTCCATATGCCCATTCATTTAAACACACATAGAAATAAACACAGAGGCTCAAATGTGTATGTATTTATGTGAATATATATATATATATATATATATATACATATATATGCACATGTATAGTTATGTGTGTGCGTAAACACGTCTACTAAATAATTTGACTATTGTATAACCATTAAGTAACCGCTTAAGAAACCAGCTAGTGATGCGATAACGACTTTGCCAAAACAAATTATTTATCATAACATCACAGACAGAAACGTAAACTTTGCTTTTGGCGGGAAACCAAGAAAAAAACATATGTTCACAATTTTTCCGAAACGATTATGAGTCAATCGACATTGCAAGAATTGGTCAATTATGAAGAATAATTTCAGTGAATAACGAAGTAACCAACAATACCTTGCGTTCAAATTATCTTTAAGTAGTAGTAGTAGTAGTAGTAGTAGTAGTAATAGTAGTAGTAGTTCGATCTAGGTGAAATAATTCTGCTTTCAGTGACTCAGAACGATATCTATTTACAAAACAAAATATACAGGGCGTTATGTGGTTAAGAACTTCGCAAACAGGTCCTTCCTGCTTCGATTACGTAGTGTCTTCTGATTCTGTAGCCCCGAATTGGTCAATGTTTCCTTCGCTGGAAAAACATTAATGACTTCCTCTCACTGCATTTCGCTTGTGTATCAGCGGTTTGTGTAAAATAAGCGTATCATACTAACCAGAGATGGTTGTTTGATTAAGGAATTCCTTTCACAAGTACGGAGTTTCAGCTTTAATTGCACTAATTTGTGATTCCACACAATATATATCTGTGTTTTAACTTGATGGTTGTTTTAATTTTCAAGTTCCACCAATAGTCTTTTGACCTAACGGTCTGAATACGGTCAACTTCATTTGTCGGTATTTCCTTTTTTGTTATCCTGTTCTAGACCATTTTGGCAACCGCATTATGCCTCATGGCAAGATAATAACATTCTTTCACAGTTGGCAATAATGTGGTTAATGTCTTCAGTCTTGAGCTTGCAAAACCTAAATCTGTTGTCTGTCAACATTTTCTGCCTTTTATGTTGTAATGAGTGAGGATCTCTTGTTTTTGGAATGCATCGATGTAGCCTTCAAAGTGGGATATATGTATATATGTATGTATGACATTTCCATGAGTAAAATGCACCGATTTTGCCTTAGAGGATAAGCAATTAATTATGAATTTTAACCTCGTGGTATATAACAAAACAGAGATAAGAGAAATCACAAACAAACATTAAGGAATCAATCAACATGAATGAAAGAAAATTTCAGGAAGTCATAATAAGGACGTACTAAACACTTTAAACAGGATTTAATGAGAAAAGAAAAGCTAACAGGCACCAATAAACTGGCAGTTCCAGTAAGAAATGAGTGTTTTAATATTCTCAACTGGACGCCGAATCAATTAGGAAGAGTTGATATGAAAGGCAGAGAAATATAATGCTTTAAGAATACACCACCCAGAATTTTAAGAAAGAAAGATTATATTACCACGAGTATAGGATGATAGGGGTCTTATTTAATTAGGAAACTATTATAAAAGGAATTTCCTGTAGTTGTGCGAACATATCTGTAAAAACAACGGAAGATTGATATTGATGGCTTCAGAATACAAACAAAAACCCTGTTCTTTACATTCAAATAAACCAACAGATATTTAAACAATTGAAATGGTTGGCATTTGCGAGGAAACAGAGAAATAAAACTGAAAATTGTAAAAAGAAAATGCCTACATATATTATATACAAACAAACATACATACATACCCCCCCACACACACACACACACATATATATATATATATATATATATATATATATATATATATATA
>NC_068997.1:6341403-6352948 GCF_001194135.2 Octopus bimaculoides
GAGAGAGAGAGAAAAGTCGTCAGAATTTAGGGGAAAAAATCTTTTTATTTCTTTATTATTATTAACGCTTTTGTTCCTTTCTTGAACTTGTCAAATAAAATTTTGGGAATTTACAAACAGCTTGTTCATTATATAAAACAGATGTTTTTTGGGGAGTTTTGTCTAGAAGAGAAAATTGTTTTTGTTTTTTGGGGTGAGTTTCCATGACAATGGAGATGGATAGATAGAAATATAGGTAGGTAGATAGGCTAATAGCAAAGAAAGCCCAATCCCGCCCAGAAAATTTCTTATTAAAGTAACAAGTGATTCACTGGAAGAGACAAGGATACGTTCGAATTTAGCTCTATGCTGACTGGAAACAGAAATCGCTCTTCTACAATCACGGAAAATAAGACACGAAGAAAAAGTCAAAAATATTGTCGCAGTTATGTTCGCTGAAATTGCTGAGCGGAGTGACAATGTCATGAAAAACTACAAAATCTATGGAAAGAAGACACAAAGCGGGAAGAAGAGAAATCCATAAAAATGTGGGAAAAACAACAAAAGTAATTCACTAACTATGAAAAAACTATGGAGACAAATCCATTATGAAAACAAAACCATAACAACAACGAAATACGAGGAAATCGAAAACAAACATAGACACTAACCCCAGAGGAACCGGATTGAGGTATTGAACCTCTAATTACCCACTTTTTAATGATATATTTCTTGTACTCCTGATCAAAAGTTTTTCTACTTCCTCATGGGTATGGGGGGGGGGGTCTTGGCATCTGAGGCTACTCCTTGTGGCCCAATGTTAGGATTCTTTTCTTTTCCAACAGTCTAATCTGTTGAGTGTATATCAAAATAATAATAATAATAATAATAATAATAATAATAATAATAATACATCTTAGGGACATGAAATATTATTAGAAGGGTTCTGTGCACTTGAAAGACTATTGAAAGCAAGTGGTTACCCACATAAATCCTACCAGAAATAAGATCAAACCTGAGTCAAATCAATAATAATAATAATAATAATAATAATAATAATAATAATAATAATAGATGCAGTACCAATTCCCTTATGCAATACCAATGCCATGACGCAGTACCAGGCAGTGGCTCTTTTGGCTTTTGATCTTAACTGACTGGAAGTATTATCCATGTACATTGCTTTGTCTTGGTATAAAAGAGGAATTCTTTGGGGTTTGAATGATTCACCTCTGGAAAACAAACTTTATTCAGGGACCTTTTGAGCGGGATACGCTACTCAACCTGAAGAAAATTCTGAGTCCCAACTGTAAGGTCGTGCGCTGTTTATCTTAAGTTCACCATGCCGCGCACATGTGGCTGTGATGCATGTACTGGGTGTACCCTTATCAGACGGGTAGTCATGATGAGTGTACTGGGCTTCGTATATTTGTACCCCAATAATAATAATAATAATAATAATAATAACAGATTGATACTACTAGAGTTGCATTGATTTAGAAATCTGCTCTATTGGGAACAGCAAGGATTGTAAGAAAAGTTTTCAGTATCTAAGGAAACTGGTTGTGATCCGGTATCAAGTTCACTGATTTCGAATATAAAACACTCGTGCATGCCATGGGTAATAATAATAAAAAAACAATAGTAATGAATATTTTCCTAGTGATCCACATAATATAGGTTAACAATCAACCTATATTATACGTTATATAGTTTGATTCTTGTTAATTTATAGTTAATTAAATGGTGTCGCCTAATAATTACGTAGAAATATTCCGACAGTGAATATCAGTTGGGCGTTGGAGTGAAAATATTTTGATGGGTTTAAATAGTTATTAACACATGAAAAAATCTTCAAATGTATACAAACTGCCTGCCCTAATCATATTTTCTAATATACTGCCAGCTATAATGATGTATATCTTCAAACGGAATATTCAAATCTGTATTAATCTTTTCCATATGGTAGTCTTCCAGAGAAAATTAGTTTCATGCATAGCTTTAATACATACACAACACAAACCAACCTAGAATATCTATATATGGTCCAGTGTTTCATAGCTGCTTAAATAAACAATCGAAACCTAAAAGACGGGGTAAAAGTGAGAGCATATAGAAATCGAATCGTAATCCTTTGGTTAAAACCATAACACTTCACCATAAATCAGTTAGTCATCACCATTTCTCACTCACCGGTTTTTATTGGTTGACGTACCAACTACCCCGACAATTCCATTGTGCTATTAGAAACAGCATACAGCAACCATCTTACTTGACTTTCGTTCTTAACTAAGGGTGTGTGTGTGTGTGTGTGTGTGTGTGTGAGCGCACGCTCTTTGAAATATCCTCTTTCATTAATCAATGTATTAGAGACGGACAGACAGACAGTCAAACATACTGACAGACAGACAGACAGACAGACAGACAGACAGACAGACAGACAGACAGACAGAGAAAGGCAGAGATGGGAAAAGAAAGAGAATAGCATTTCCTTATTAGAATGAGCTTATGGTATTTTAATGGGATTTGCAAAGCACTCATTACTACAGTTGGAAAAGACATCGTTTACTCCATTGAAGTAAACTGCTCACCCAGATATTCTAACGGAAACAATATAACATCAGATTCATATTCACCGCATCTCGACCAGTTACAGAAAGGTAACTTCATTCAGATAGATGTACCAATTAAGTAATACTGTCTTAATTTATTTTCGTGCTTGAGGAGAAATCTGATCTATACTTGCAGACAGAGACAACTATAAACATGCTTTAGTATTACATGACCTCATCAACATGGTGTGTAGTTTACCATTAAATAATAATAATAATAATAATAATAATAATAATAATAATAATAATAATAATAATAATAATAATAATAATAATAATAGGATGGAATAAAATCTAAGCAGTTAATACGTGGGCGATAGCATCACTTTGGTATGGAGCGGGAATTGTAAGATGGCAAAAGAGAGAAATGCTGAAAATGGATACCCCAAGACCAGAAAAATGTTGACAGTACACGGAGCCTTCCACCGTAAGAGTGACACCGATAGGCTGTACTTGTCCAGAAGAAAGGGTGGGACAGGTTCGATCAGTTGCCAGGATTTATCGAAGCAGAAGAAAACACTGTTGAAACACACGAAGAAGGCCGGCGTCATCAAAACTGAAAACTGTGTAACTAAAGAAAAATTTAAAGAAGAAATGAACAAAAAAATAGAAAAAGCATGGAAGGAAAAAATGTACGGTGAGTTTGCAAGAGATGTGAACGCCAAGACAGATGCAGAGGACCGGTGGCTATTGATGAGAAGGAGTGACCTGAAGATAGAGATAGAAGCATTCATATGTATATGAGCAGCTCAGGAACAAGCGTTAAGAACCAATCACAGGAAGTGCAGAATTGACAACACTACCGATAGCGGCAAATGCAGAATGGGTGGTGAGAGGGGTGAAACAGTATGACACATCGTTCTCGAATGCCCGAAATTGCACAACGCGAATACAAACGACGCCGTGACAATGTTGCAAAAAAGATCCTTTGGGAACTCTGTGGAAATCACGGTCTACAAAGAGCAAAGACGAGGTACGAACAGCTGACACTTTCCATCATACCCAGAAAAATAAGCTGTGAGTTTTCATATAATAATAATATTGATGATGATGATGATGATGATGATGATGATGATGATGATGATAACTAACAGGACCCGTGAATATTTCACGGAATTAATGGTAAATTTAGTTCTGAAAACTTTATCCAAAAAAACCTGAAAGTGTAGCCAGTGTTGTGTCTGTATGGAAAGAGAGTCTCTCATCTGCTAATTATTGAAAAGTGAAAGAAATTGGAATACGATGATTACTTAATACACTTTATATATACACCTCATACACTTTATGCAGAATTTTAGACTTAAGATACAGTACTCTCACTCTTCGCCTTACTCTCTTTTTCCCTCTACTTCTTATTTCGCTCTTCGCCTTTCCCTTCAACTAATCACGTAAAAGTGTTACAGACGGGCTAAATAACGGAGGAAAAAAACATAGTTAAAAAAATTACACATTTTACTCGCCACTACCCCTTCCTCCCCTTATCGCCCCACCCCCTCCCATTCCTCTCAACTCTTCCATCCGTCTCATCCCCCTCCCCTTCAGCTAACCACATGGACTTCTGAGCGGTATAAGCTACTCAACCTGAAGAAAATTCTAACCGAGCCCCACCTGCAAGATCGTGCGTTGTTTATCTCGATACAAGATCAACATGTCGTGCACATATGGCTGTGATGCACGTGCCTGGTGTACTCTTATCAGATGGGTATATTGGGTTTCGTGTATTTGTACCCTAGTGTCACCTTGATGGTATGCGCTGCTCTCTCACTCTGTAATAATAATAATAATAATAATAATAATAATAATAACAATAATAATAATAATAATAATCTTCCAGATGTGGAAGAAAGTAAAGAATTTGGGGTGGAACAGGCTGGCGAAACAAGGCGCAGAGTAACCAACAAGAGCGGAAAGACAACTTGCAACTGTACCAAGACAAAAGGATATCAGAATTCATCTACGAGGGGATGTTCATTAAATATTTACCCTGACCTACTTCCCACGGAATGGGATAAACGAAACTCGACATAATCATTATTCCTTCTCTACATAGTCACCACCAATGTTGACACACTTTTCCCATCACTTTATGCAGCTGTGAAGACCTCTTCTGTAGAAGTCAGTAGGTTGTGACTTTACCTTGGAAATAAGTTCATTATCATCCGAAATGTGCTTCCCCTTCAAAAAAGCCTTCATAGTTGGAAAGAGGCAGCAGTCAGATGGTGCAATGTCAGTAGAGTAAGGGGGGGAGGATTTCATAGCCACGGGAGTGTGCTTTCATCTGGGCAACATGCGCATTGTGAACTGGGCGTCGTCTTGGAGGAAGCGAACTCCTTTGGTCAGCATGCCGCGTCTCTCTGCTTTGACAGCGTCCTGCAATTTCAGCAGCAGAAAAGAACAATATGCCCCGCTAATTGTGGTTCCCTTTGCCAGAAAATCCATCATCATTACTCCGCGCTGGTCCCAAAAGACTGTAGTATTCACCTTGCCCGCTGAGGGTTGGACACGAGCTTTCTTTGGAGGTGGTGCATGCTTCCATTGCTTCGACTGGACTTTAGTCTCAGAATCATAGTGATAGACCCATGTTTTATCTTGTGTGATAAGTCTGCCGAAAAAGTCCTCCTCGTTTTCTTAGCACAGTGCCAAAAGAGCCTGGAGACAATTAACTCGTTCCTGCTTCTGAAAAGGTGTGAGCGCCCGGGGAATCCATCGTGCAGACAACTTCCGCATATGCAAATGGTCGTGAATGATTTTTTTTTCCACGGACCCTACACTTATCTCCACTCCTTGGGCTAGTTTACCGAATAGTTATGCGGTGATCCTTCAAGATGGCGGCTTCAAATTTATGGACGGTGTCGTCATCAATGGCAGGATGTGGTGGTCCAGGAATAGGAGCAGTTTCATAACACAAAAATTATTTACTGAAAAGTGACGAATAATTATTGGTCAGTATAATCAAAAAATAATAAGGAATAACTCAAGTGAATTAATGTCATGAATTTGGTTTGAAATTATTTCCGCTTACTTTGACACTTGCTAACATTTTTTACTAAATTTCAAATTTCATTTTCCAACTAAAAGGAAGATTCCAATTCATTGAAAAACTTTTGAGTTCATTATTCAGAACAGCTTATCTAAATTCATGTCATTGTCTCTTTTTAGTTATATCCCATAGTTCATTATATTTGAACACTTTTCAGCTTATCGTACTTCGATACGAAAACAATTCATAACCTTCGTCTCCGTAAACCATTATTGTCTCTAAAAGTTGTTTCTTTTTATATATTTACTATGGATTGCTTGACGCTAACTTTCTTCCTACACCTCGATCCCTGGATCTTTATATATATATAGAGAGAGAGGTAATTCCATACTTGTTGTACTTATTCAATATCCGCATTTCATTCTTCCAAGGGATAGCTTTCTGCCGCTACTTAAAGAATGCGGCTATGTTCTCAAGTGAGTAAGTTTGAATGTCTAGTGATAGTTTGGCAACAGTTAAGAATTCTCTACACACAAAACTAAAGAGAAGAAGGTATATATGTATATATATATATATATATATATATATATATATATATATATATATATATATATATATATATATATATGAGTCTTACTGCACAGGTACATAACAATTACGGGCTTTCGTTTCTGTTTATACCCTACAAAATTAGTGGGTTTACATTCAGTATATACAACTGTATATATATGCATATATTTATATGCGTTTGTATTGTATTGATAGACGGATAAATACATTTGTCTATGTAGATGTATTTCATTATGTTTCTGTATTTATTTGTACATTTATTCCACCTTCAAAGTCCTCAACTTTCAAGTCACAAGAGTGCAAGTTTGTTACATATTCCAGTTGATTCTCAAACATACACTTTATAACATTATAACGATTCAACTAACTCGATATCACATATTTGTTATAACGGTACACTTTACAGGCCTCTGCTCTTGTTTGGTATCAAAATACACAGAAATTCTGAATGGTTGGCATGCGTGGATTATCAAGTTTACTATACGATAGTTTATTATGCTTTATATGAGTTATTTCTATCTCAGTTCCAATAACATATGGAAATTATTATAAACTGCAAAGTATGGTTTTTAGCTTCAGTTTATTTCCTGGAAGTAAAAGGCTTTGAGATAAAATTCAAAAATACTAAAGCAAACATGTCTGAAGTCAAAACTCAAGCTAAATCTGAAAAAAGAACCATTGTGTACAGTTTTATTATTTTTTGTTCTTATAATCATGTATATACTTGTACATAGAAACATATGCTTGCTCTACATCTTGGAGATTATTACACGAATACATACACATCATAGATTCGTTGACATATGGTGACTTACAAAAAATACTCATCTTGACTGAAATAAATAGAATATTTTATGTATGTATGTGCATATATATATATATATATATATATATATGACGGGTGTGCATGCATATGTCTGTGGGTGTGAATGTTTGTATTGCATTTATGTGTGTATTTACATACATCTGTATGTGTGTGCGTGTGCATATATATATATATATATATATATATATATATATATATATATATATATATATATATATATATACATATATATATACATACAGACATGTACAGATACATATATAGACATGTATACTGCTTTTTTATATGAATGTGTTTATATATAGGTATATAGATCACAAATACATGCATGTATACATATATCACACACACACACACACGCAAATATATACACACATCACCGTGTGTGTGTGTGTGTTAAAAATGGTAGTTTATAATCATAAAAATAGGCAAGCATTATCCTTTATAATTAAATTTAGCTGAACCCGGTGCAGCAGTGTTTGTATTTCTAAAGTATATTTTTAAATCTATAACATTTGGAAACAATGAAAAATTTAGAAAACAGGTTGTAGTCTTACATCCTTTCTTGTAAAACATAACATTGTTCCCGGAATATAATAGTTTAGTATTATCCAGTTCATAATACTAGTCAGAGTTACTAAAGTTTATTTGTATGTGAGGATATTCTAAAACGTCTTCATCGGCAAATTTGTGTAACTTGTACAACGTATTTTCCGTGAATTTAATATATATCCTGACTGATGATAGCTCACATTTATTCCATACATAAATATCATATTTATTTAATATATTCTACAACTGAGTAAAACAATTATCTCGTTTGTTTAACTTCTAGAAATATATATTCAATGTGTGTCTGTGCATATGTATTTAAAGTCAATACAATCAAGCTTGTTGCCGTGAATGGTGATGATAGAAAAATAGATATGTTTCTCCAATTTCTTTTGATGAGACAAAGGCAAACGCCTTCTAAGTTAAACATGTGATTAAAGATAGTCCTAATGTGAATTGCTTTACTCAATTGTTAGAGAGTAGTAGCAGGCCTGAAAGGGTGGGCTTTCTCGGATTTCGGCATAACAAGTGTTGGGTTGCAAAACACGAATAACAGAAACAGAGATACAGTTGTCAGTGGGAGGTAAATCCCTTGGTTTCGATGGCCTCTGTCCAACAAGCTGTCGAGATACGCGCTTGACTTGTTCGGTTGTCAGATTAAATGCCTACAGAAAGGAACTGCTTTGTCTGTGAGTGCTATTCTTCCGCACTACTTCGGAATATGTTGCTGCTCTATCTCATTGCCTTTGTACGTGTTAACTCTTGAACAACTATTGAAGAAGTGAAATATGTTTGGGGACATTTCTTTTGAACTGATTCGCGAGAAAGCCCTGTCGAAATACCGAGACGGTATCCAACAACACTAAAAATGAAATAGTGTTGTACTAAAGGAGTACAAGGTGATAGAGAAGCACGAATTTATCCTGTTAAATCGGTGGTCTTGTAGCTTGGCATCTAGAGAGACCAGTGCATTCTGGCCAGCTTCATAAGTCGCTAGTCGGAAGAATATGCTAAGATATTCGGGGTCTGGTAAGTACCACCAGTTCTGGTAAGTACTACCACTTCCTAGGCAACTGGTTACAAAGCGCGAAGCCTTTTATATGAAGATATCAAGGGTGACAGAGGTGGAGCAAATTATTCAAGTGAGATATGTACTGTGTTGAAGTATTTGGTCTGGCTTTTTGATTCTGGGGTCAAATCTCGGGTTGATAAAATAAAGTACCAATCAAGTACTAGAGTCGATAGTACTGACTTTATCTTTTACTTTAAAACTGCTAGCCTTGTGGCTAAATCATCATCGTCACCATCATCATTATCATAATATTAATCGTCGTCGACGACGTCATTATCGTCATCATTATTATTATTATTATTGAACTTTGATAATTAAATTAACGTGCATGGGAGCTGTTCATAAGGAAGAGACAAACTCAACTAGAAATCTCTTGCACCAGAGGCCGATTTGCTGCTCACACGTCACTCTCAGCAATAAGTAACGTCTATACAATGTTGTGCAGAGGTGAGTGGAAAGCAAAGACCTTATACTAACTTAACTACTGAATTGCAGTAAATAATGTATCTATAATCCCATTTTCGTAAAACAGGAATTACATATTCGAGTGGTGTTCAATTGGTACATATTTTTTCGACTCCGAAAAGATGAAGAGCAAAGTCAACCTCGGCAGAATTTGAACTAAGAACATGAAGACGAACGAGTACGGCTAAGCTTTTTGCCCGACGCGCTAAAAGATTGTTAGCTCCCAACTTTTCATTTCCCTACAAGGTGTTGATGTACTCTCAAAGAGGATCGGGCCAATCCAATTCCAAAACCACATTCTGGTCAGGCGAAATAAAAGGATCAACCTCCTCACCATGCTCGTCTTTCATGAAATTTGTTGGAAGAAGTAGTTCTGTCTTAAACTTCACTTCCTGCCTTAAGAAAAACTTGAAGTTTTGACCGAAGCCCTGTTTTCAGTCCTTTGAACATTTCCTAACTTCGTCCACCGTACTAGCTTTTTCGTTATAGTTACCAAGCAGGGGAAAACAATTTACTCTTCCTTACCAAAGAAGGCTCTGGGTTGAACTCAGTGGTTTCTGTACAAAGCTAGATACCTATTACGCACCCTAACAGCTATTCTACACGATTTCATAAATTGACATACCATGAGCACCAAACGACTGAGTGTAGGAGGGTTTCGCCATCTTCCTTACATTTTTACAGGTCAGGTTGACACCAATGTTGTTCAGTGCATCCTCGTCGACTCCCAGAACAACCACAAAAACTTCGTTGTTCATAATCTGCATTAATACTTATTGAAATCCAAGGTTTAACATTGCGTCATCCATTCTGTCCAGTAATTAAAATGCTGTGAGCGCCTGATGTTACTCTAGATTCCGAGAATCCATTAGCAATATATGCTTGACCAAATTTTGCAGCTTAGTTATAAGAGTGAGGTATAAGGAACGGGTGTCTGGCTATCGATGACCATATCGGCAGAAATCTGTTTTGATGAACCAGCTCAGCATATCACAGCATTCTGAACACCGTTGTGGGTATTAGCAATAGATGAGTTTTCTGATGAAAAAAAAACTTCTCTCTTCAAGAAACAGAATAACAGATGCTCTGATCTAGGCAGTCATTTCCTGTGGTTGGCAACGTTGGGAACAAATTTAAGAGGGAAATAGACACATGAAAAGTGGAGAAACGGTTTTAAAAGAAAAATTGAAAGAACTAACAAAAGTAAAAAGAAGAGAAACACACATCAGAACAGTCGACAGTGAAGAGATAAGAAGTAACATAAAAAAGGAAAAAGAAATGAAGATAAAAAAAAACACCGAACCAAGGTAGCCAAATCGTAGCCTGAAGTGTCGTTACTCCTTGGGGTTACTGTAGATATGCTGACATTTGATATAAATGAATAACATTACATGAGCTTTTTATAATTAATATGATTTGCATTGACAGGGAAGTTTTCCTGACCATGTAAATACTCAAGTTTACTTAAACCAATATGACCTCATTATCCTAACAATATATTGAAATTTGTTCATGTTTTTAACGTGAAAAAAAAAATGTTTAGCATCGGTTGCAGGTCGGACAAGTTAAACATTAATTTGTTTTAGTGTATGCAGTACAGAAGTTCAACAGTAACTAGAATAGTGAGAGATAAGAGGAGACACATTGCCAGGGAAGCAATAGAAAATATATAAATACTTCAGTTAAAACCGTTGTTTTTTTTTTATGATCTTACATTTTCGTAGAAACTTAGAAACGCAATGGTTCTTCTTTCATTTAACATTTACACAACCTATAAATATTTGCCGAAACCTGGCAATTTTAATAGAATTACTAAACTCGATTACTTCAGGGCATATCACGTAAATGTTGTACACTAATTGTCAAAAGTATGTTAGTATAGACATAACTGTGTGTTTAAGTTTCCCACGAAACTACGCAGTTTCGGGTTCAATTCCTCTGACCGTCTTCTACCATAGCCTTGTTTCAACCAAAACATCGTTAATTAAATCTAGAAGACAAAAACAATACTGAATCCCATCACAAGTACTGTTCTGCCGTTCTGTTCCTTCTGTGTCTTTAATGGAACCCACTTCGACATCAGTTTTGAAGGCGACAGTCTAATAACTTCCTCCCACCGGTCTTGGGAGCTTCCTTTTTTTCTGACTAATGTCAGAAAATTTGTTTTAAAACAACAAAAAATGAATTGCAGATATCATCTACACAGGATAGAACGATTAAATAATGGTGACTCTACTGAAGTGGATGATCTTTAACCGAGTCGAAATTATCTTTCCATTATTAAATACATCATACTCGTACATCAAAACATTGTTTAAGATCAACATTTAATAACTCTACATTGTTATACTCAGCTACATAACTATTTTGTCATTTCGAAGGTTGTCATTACATAATTTCCTGACAATGATTGATTAAAATAAGCATTTTTGGAACTATATATGTGTGAGTGCATGCGTATGTATGTATATATATATATATATATATAT
>NC_068997.1:6354076-6362842 GCF_001194135.2 Octopus bimaculoides
TTATATTTTTCAGCTGAAAATTAATAAGCCCCATCTCCTGTATGGTATGGCATCGGAATGATTCAAATGCGAATGAGTGGGATTAAATAATTCCATGTGTAAATAGTTTGGTCATATGTAACAATTTCATCGGTGCATCAACAAAGGTTACGAAGGTTCGATTCCCACTTACGCTCACATTTTATTAGATTACTCGTTGGTTTTGTGTGTGTGTGTGTGTGTGTGTGTATGTCTGTGTGTGTGTGTGTGTGTGTGTGTGGAAGTCTGTGTATTCGTATGTGTCTGTGTGTATATATGAGCGTACGTGTCTATGTATATAGTGGTGTATGGCTACGTTGTATGCAGTGGCGGGATAACAATTTGAATGTGAATTGTGTTGATAATTTGCGTTACGTTAATGATTTTTACATCTAAATATGATAATAAACACAGTATACAAATGCTCTGTATTATATCAGTAATCGTATTGACAACGTTCGTTGAAAGTGAATTGATTGGCGAGAAATAACTGCGAATTGTACAACGTTCAACTCAATTGGTCTGAGTGAAAGAGAGATTGCTGCAATTCTTAGTGAAGTTATAAAGCATATATATATTGTTATATTTGTTAGAATTATCCGTAGCTATATGAGAAAATGTATTCAAGAAGTTAAATAGAAAAAATATGGCAAGAAATACATTTTTATGCGAAAGTTTGTAAACATTTCAGTAAAACTGCAGGATATTTGGCCAAAGCTTACAGCTACGATAAGAGGCTTGGCTTTAAAAGATTCGGCAAACGTAGATGCTAATGTTATCTCTATTTTAAATCTAAATGTATATATTATTTAGCTTGAGACTGTACCAAATCCTGTAGGCGTGATGATGATGATGATGATGATGATGATGATGATGATGATGATGATGATGATGATGATGATGGTGGTGGTGGTGGTGGTGGTGGTGATTAGTGCTTGTAATAATGATTACTCTGCTGGACATTGTGATGATGGACTTGGTGGAAAACAGTTGGTGTAATGAAATTAGTCGGACAGATGTAGAGGGTTGGCTTTTTTAAAATTTATTTTGCTCTCTATTTCCATGAATGTAGAGAATGTTATCAGAGGTTTGGCTCTCTGATATTTCCTGCTAGTTATTCATCTGTCTGGCAGAAAATAACGCTTAGTTCTATACTACTACTACTATTACTACTGCTACTACTACTACTACTACTGCTGCTTCTGCTGCTACCATCACCACAACGGCAACGGATAACTAATGACTGTCCAACTGTAGTTGTCACTGTAAAGTAGGAAAAAAGTAAAATTGAATGTCCACAAAGTTGAAACCAATAAGTTTTTAAAGCAAAAGCTTCATACATCTCCGAATTCGTTGAAAACACATTTCCTTCACTAATAAAAAAAACTGGTTTTAACCTTCGAGAGAAAATTTGCAAAGTAGAATGAGACAACCGTCTGATCCAGATGTGTCAAAATTCAAAACGAGTGAGAGGTTTTATTATTACTATCATCATCATCATCATCATCATCATCATCATCATCTCAGGTTTTGTTGCAACTCTTGGAGTCATGCTTGCTGCCTGCGGCACCATGTTATCCGTTCCTTTCAGCTCGCTATTACTTTCCTGATTATTCTGGCCATGCCAAGGAGGCAGACCTTTTGTAACAGTTCTACTTGGCATTCTATTCTCATTTCCTTTATATTCCTCTTGATGCCTTCTGATACTGATTCCAAGAACCCAATAATAATTGGCACTATTTTCACCTTCTTCATTTTCCATAGCTGAGCTATTTCATACTTAAGAGGATTCTATATATCTCTTTTTACACCTTCCTTCTTGGCTATTCGTAGGTTAAAGGGGCATGCAACATCAGCTACGCAGCACATGTGATGCATCTTGTCCACTGCCACCAGATCCAGTCTGTTATGCTCTAGCAGCTGATTTGTTTGGATTGGGAAATCTCAGTGGATTGGATTTTGCTAGTCTCCGACTCTGTCACTCTCTGCGGTTTGTGTTCATACCATGTCTTGCCTCTCTCTAGCCACCACTTTTCACACGGTTTCCAATGTAGCACTTTCACTACCTGATCGCGTCGCCACAACTTGTAGTGGTTTGGGGCAAGTCTAGGGCATTCATTCACTCTATTACAGATGCAGCACAGTTGACACACTTGCTCATTCCCAAGGTTGAGCCTCCAATTTGTGGCCAAAGCTTGGTCTTGCGCTGCCAATATAATGCTCTCAGTCTCTTTGTTCAGTGTTGCTTTCTTCAGCCATCTCCCACCTGTGTTTTCCAGCAACTTCCGTTGTGGTTACAATGGAATTGATTCTGTAGTCCCTTCTTGAGTAATGCTAACACATGTCCTTTTTGTACCTTCTTATTTTGTTTTCCCCTTTTTCTCTGTTTCCGGTACTCCCCCACTCCTAACTGACATTAAGCAAGGTTTCTTTACTTTGAGATAGGCATCTCATTATTATTATTTTGGCTTGGCTTAGGTTTGGTCTTATTCCTGGTAAGAATTATGCGGATAGAAGGTTACAGCCTGTAACCGTAGGTATCTACAAGTTTTCAGCAGTGTTTAACGTGCTTAGCTCCCCCTTGATAATCCTTGTTGTCCCTAAGAGAAAAACTTTCTGTAGGGGCTCTTATCGAGCGTTCTATTTGAATCTCCGTCAGCCAATTAGTATTTATTTTATCTACTCCAAAAGAACGAAAGGCAAATTCGATCTGGGCAGAATTTAAAACCAGAAGGCAAAGACGGTCAGAATGCCGCTCGGCAGTTTGCCTGGTGTGCTCACGATTCTGCCAGTTCACCGCATTCCTTTTGTATATAATATTGGTTTCAAATTTTGGCACAAGACCAGCAATTTCGTAGGTGGGGGTAAGTTGATTACATTGACCCCAGTGCTCAACTAGATTTATTTTATCGAACCCGAAAGGATGAAAAGTAAAGTCGACATGAGCGCTTTTTGTAATTAAATATTCTTTTCTACTCAAGGCACAAGGCCCGAAATTTTGGGGGAGGGGGCCAGTCGATTAGATGGACCCCAGTACGCAACTGGTACTTAATTTATCGACCCGAAAGAATGAAAGGCAAAGTCGACCTCGGCAGAATTTGAACTCAGAACGTAAAAACTCAGACGAAATACCGGCGTGCTAACGTTTCTACCAACTCGCCGCTTTGCTTTTTGTATATAATATTGAAACTAAATGCTTTCTAACCTCGCAAGCATTAAATTATGCCTAGAACAATATATAAAACAACACGCAAGATATTTTAAATGTTTGTCTTCAACAATATAGGTTTGGCAACTTTCTGATTATCAACACTACACCAATATTATCTTAGGACAACATTCAACAATCATTATCGTTTAATAAACTTACTCAAGTAACGAACTTCAATGTAAACCTCATTTCGTTTTGCATCAGACAAGTCAATAATGTTTAAACTTCGAAGAAGACTAACTAGGGTAACATAATACTGTAAATGTCATTTTCTCAAGTCACAATCAACATAAATTAGTTAAAGATAAATCATTGCCTAGGGAAGGTGGGGTTTATTTTTATCCCGTTTTTAACTATTTGGATACCTTCAACAAGACGACATCAAAGAGCTTAAAAACTAACTTTACTTTACAGTCCAACATTTTTTCCATATAAAAAACATTCGGAAGATAAAATTTTACCTTTTCTGGTTGCTAGATGGAGCCATTGTTTTATTTCTCGAATTTCTGCTTCCATTCCACAAACCAAATACGGATTTATCATCACTACCAGTACATACTTTTCTTTGATGGGTACCATCAAACTTTTCTTTTCCCCCGCCCCCTCTCTCAATACTACTACATACATATGTATGTATGTATGTATGTATACATGCATGTATGTATTATAAACACACATGCATATACCTGTTTCTCTCTTTCTTTACCCTATAACTCTCCCTATCTGTGTCTTTCTATTTCATAGCCCTTATTTCTCCCTTTATGCATTTTATCGTGTTACTGTTATCTTATGAATTTCTTTTTCCCTCAGATTATCGAGAAAAAGAGAATACTGAGCTGGCCAAAGACAACGAACCAGAACGATTATACCATATGACTATGTCGAGAAATATAGGATATGAGAACCAAATATTTTTCTATGGTTCCACTTTAGCTGATAGTTAAAGAATAACATTTTGTGTAAGTTTAACAAAAGATAATATTGAGCGCGTTGCCAACAACGATGGCAAGACATAGAATCAGTTATTCCAGCACCAGATGGCGTTGTAGGGGAGAACGAACCAATTAATTTGGGGAAAGGCTGTGTAAGGTTTATGATTGTTAAGTGGCAACGATAACATCAACAAAAGAGACAGCACTTGGGAAGTAGATGGCAGCATGTGACAAAATCAAAGTTTAATTGGTCAAACAAATTGTTGCTTTAAACTAGTACACAGCCTTGGCCTTTGTACTGCGTAAAGTAGTTTGCTTCACTTCATTATCGCTGATACATCTACAAGGAAATCTCTTTCACTCCACCAAACTTCTATCCGCATCATATGCTAGTGTTCATTCTTCAAATCTCTATACCATTTATTTTCCTTATATAGAACAGTAGGTAACATTTTCATTCCTTCATCTTCTCTTTCGAACATTTTACCATAGTAGGAAATTGTCCACTAAATATTCCTTACTCTCCAACTTTACTCATTGTCGCCGAGTCTCCTGGGAGATGAAAGATGTTACCTCCATTCATGCTGACCTGTCTATCAAAGTAGACAGAATTAGCTACTGTTGAAAACTCGACCAGCAACATGTGGCGGCTGATAACAATTGGTCTTTTCTAAACACAAGTTTTTATCTAAAAGGCTATATAGCTTCCTTGAGCACTGCATGCATCAGATATCGATTTTTTTTTTTCATATAGGCACAGCGAAAAAGTGAAAAGGGAATAAATAAAAGAGTCTGTGAAAAGTTCAAACCTTTTTCAACCTTTAACAGCATAAGTAAGGGGGAAATGTCAGTAGTTAAGAATATGATTGTATTTCAAACATGGTTAGTTTAGTAGTAGTAGTAGTAGTAGTAGTAGTAGTAGTAGTAGTAGTAGTCTTTTGTTATTAGCCATAAAACTCAAAGAGATACTTTAAAAAATGCAAAGAAACCTGAAAGAGTAGGCTTCCAAATAAATTTGGGCTTTGAATGTACAAGTAAGACTGAAGGGGGTGGTGGGGACAACTGCCTGAGGCACTGGAGACCCCTCCTCCGGGAACGAATTACTTTTACTATCAAAGACATCTACCATTCCTCTGCTGTATTCTCGGGCCGAAAGGGTAGGCTGAGCGTAGGACTATTCATGAGACGTAGAAATAATTGACACCCTTGAAAAGAACCCAAGACAAGACAATGTTCCAACGATCGAATTAGGCCAAGATGAACGGCTTAGAAAGTGAAATTATCAAATATTGTCAACTAAAAGTTAAACTAATGACGAAATAATTGATAGTTGCCCTAGTAAGAACAGTAAGTATTCACCAGTTACGTTGGTAACTTCGTAGCTTACCCTAAACTGTTCAAATTACGTATGTGAGTTCTTGCCTTTGTATTCTTCGTAAATTTGTGTTCTTGATGATCTTGTTAAATGTCACGCTAATTTTTGAAGAAAAAAAAGGGAAAATGTGGTCGTATAAGAACATCTTAATATATGTATATAACATACACATGCATGAAAAATATGTAGATATATAGACACTTGGGCATGTGAGAAAAGTCTATGTAGTGCGAGAAAATAAATGTGGGAAAAAGAATATAAAAATGTTGAGAGACTGTACTTGTGGTCGGTAACGTGGTAGCTAATGTGCTGGTTCTACAAAGGTAAACGGTAAGGTCAAAACAATGGTTTCTAACATTATCGAGTTAAAATTGTTCGAGAGGAATACCATCGACTAATTCTATCAAGTATATTACTGGTACTTATTTTATTAACTTTCATCACAATCAAATGTAAATACGGTACCAAGTTGCATTATAGTGATTTCGAACGGTCAGAAATTTTGAGAGAGCGTCTAGTCGACTAATTTTACCATAGTATATCACTGGTACATAATTTATCGAACTCTGCAAGGATGGAAGGCAAACTTGGTAAAAAGCTGAATAATGTGAATTTTTCTTTTTCCGTTTACACGGAGCAAAAGACACTAACAACGACTGCTTTGTGTCTTGTTTTTTTTTTCTTTTAGGTCCATCGAGGTTGTTGGGTCGAAGTTATCTTCAAACCAAAGATCTAAGCCGGATGCTTGCCACAGAGTGACATCCGTTAAAACAAGCAAGGATCAGATAAAAGTGTTTAACCAGAAGACAGGTTAAATATACCTCAAATATTTAAAAACGCAAACAGCCAGAATAAAAATCTCATGTCATCCCCATTCACTGTTTCCAACAATACTGTCAGTTCCCTGTTCTGGACTGGTGCCTTATTTTATCGCCCCCACCCCGCAAAAAAATGAAAAACAAAGTTAAACTCGTTGAGGTTTGAACTGAGAATGTAAACAGTCGGGACAAAAAACAAGGCATTTTGTTCTACGCCCCTAACGGCTCTACCAATTCGTCGTCACCTTATCAGACTTGTGAACGACGTAATCAAAAAGTTGCTGAGTTGACAGAAATAATATAAAGTAATACACGATGCACTGAATATTAATTTCAAATTTTGGCACAAGACCAGCAATTTCGATTGCCTCGATCCCTGTGCTCAACTGGTACTTATTTTATCGACCCCGTAAAGTTAAAAGGCAAAGTCGACCCCGGCCCCGGCGGAATATGAACTCAGAACGCGAAGACAGATGAAATGGCGCTAAACATTTTGCCCAGCATGCTAACGATTCTGCCAGCTCGCCACCTCACTAAATAGCGAAAAGAAGAACTTCGAAAATATAGCATACATATATACAAAGTAAAACTATAGATATACAGACAATAAGATATGGTAGAAGGGTATATACAAAGTGGGGAAATAAATATTTAACGGGAAATAAGAATATAAAAATGTTGACTATTGAAAAAACTTACATTCAATATACTGTCAAAATGAAGTCTCCACTTCTCATCCAGTTAGTTTTTAAAATAAAAACAGGAAAAATATGAAGCATTTGCTGTGATGAATTATTGCAATCGGTAATTAGTTTCCATATAAGTAGTAACTATTTCTTGAAACACTTTCCTGAAGTGGTTAAAATTGAAGAATTTGGATGGAATTTTCTGTGCAATATTTGTATGGCTTAATATAATCATTCGTCTACTCGGACACAGTATTTTGTTTGCTTGTGCCATGGGTTGTACAACTGATTCTGGGATCACTTAGTGGAATTCCCTGTAAGACTGGATAATTTTCTGAATTTATCTCAACAGTGTATTCATTTTCGTCTATTGTGTTCTACAACCATTTATAGATCTCTTGGAATCGCAGAACCTGAAAGATCAGCTGGTACGAAAATAATCAATCACTGAAGCAAACATTTCAGTGATGATGTGAAAGATAAATAATGATCGAATATCAAACAACTAATGATTATTTCCGGTTCAGTGATCGATTCAACTTCAAAGTAAACATCAAATATTGCATTTCACCGTGAAAATGTTATTTACAAATCTCCTGCTATGGAATTAAATATTCTTTCTTACGGCTCCTGCAGATAATGGTAATGTGTGAGTAAGCATATGCACACGCAAGTGAAGTATATGTGCGTCTGTATATGTATTCGTATGTTTTTCTCTGTGTGTTAATGTTTCTGCGCTGTGCATGTGTGTTGGAGAAAGTGTTTGAATTAAATGAAAGGCCGGTAACTAATTCTGAATTTCCGAAAGGAAATCTATGCTATTTGTATACGTACGCATGTTCTACTACTACTACTACTACTACTACTACTACTACTACTACTACTACTACTACTACTACTACTACTTCTACTACTAGAGAGCTAAGATACATGAAGGGCAAATCAAGTCCTTCACCACTGTAAAATTTAAACCATAAGTCATAAAATAAAACCACTTTCTTGGTTTCTGAACTCCTGGCCGAAACAATTAAAAGTCAAAAAGCAGGGAAAATAAAGATAAATTGAAGGATTGTGAGATTGAATGGTGTCTTTCGATATTGAAACAGCATAAAAAAAAACCCATAGCATACCTATTGAATGGTGAATAAATAAACCTTGAGTTCGATAATAAAGAATAATGATATACAGGGAAATATATTGTTCTAAAAATAGTTGTTTGAAAAATCTGTTTGATTTGCTGAATTCTTGAGAAAGGTTTAGGAGAAGTAGATGAAAGGTTTAGGAGACTGATTCAACCATTCTCCGAACAGAAAGTGCTTCTATGCCATGCAATCATTTAAAATAAGCCCCCAGAATTCTCTTCAATATTTATTGTCGTCTTAGATTTCTTGTATCCGAGTCTTTTTCTTTGAATAATCAACATGTCTGGAAATCAATATATTCCATCAGTGGAGGCAAAGCTACAATCATTTCCGTAAATCTCTTTGCCGTAAATTCTTCATTTATAAACTTTCCCTTTTCTCTTTACTTCCGCTTTCAGACACAACTTCCTATCATGAAGCTTTTCCCGTTCATGTCATTTTCTTTCATCTATTCATCGTACCAGCGTATTTTCCCTCAATCAATACCCTATCCTCTCACTAAATCTTTATATTTCTTCGAAAGTTTGTGTTGACTATCTCACAAGATATATATATATATATATATATATATATATATATATATA
>NC_068997.1:6362852-6371058 GCF_001194135.2 Octopus bimaculoides
TCCTATCTAGAGAAGGATAGGTGGCACGTTCCTAGTTTCCCTTTTATTCCGTTATACTTTAAAGAAGATTCTAGATGATGAGAGAAGACCATGGTTACTGCTTTCACCGTTATTTCCTTCCCATCTCTTCTATCTCTCTCATTAGTTTCTCTATTCTCATCCGGGTTATCTCCCCTAATCTTATTCCCTCTACAATAATCAAGGTCACGTGAGTCAACTTATCAAAAAAAAAAAAACATTTCGAAGAATTATGATCTTGTTCAACCCCAGGTCAGATTTGACGAAGCACACCTATGATCATAAACCTTCCAATTATGCCCATCTCATTCATTTTCTTTTTCAGATAAATGAACTTTCCTTTACGTTATCCAATATATTCTTTGGGGCGGGGAGGGGGAGCTTTGACAATTATTTCTAACAGCGTCAACATGTGACAGTGTGCCTGTAATTGTATATTAGGTTAAGTTTATATGTCTGTATAAGTTTGTACGTGCATGTGTTAATGTGTGTGTGAGCAGGTGAGTATATGTGTATGTATGTGTATTTGAGAGAATATGCGAGTGCGTGCACTTATAACTGAGTGTGTGGTGGGGAGAGAGAAAGCGAAATACTATGTGCGTGTGTTTGAGTGTGTGTTTATGTATGTGTGAGTATATGATCTACTTATATAAGTGTATAGATAGAGTCTGTTGTTATGCACAACAGCCATAAAATAGCAGCTGTAATAACGAATACAATCTGGATCCAATGGTTGACTGAAACAACAAGAATCCGATTATATAGTGTAACAATTCAGTATGGTAATGAAGACATGGAAGATATCAGCAAAGGCGACCCAAATGCTGGACATATCCCACCAAAAATGCCTGCTGAATCTCTTCCAGCTCATCCGACAATACAGAATTTCAAATGAGAAAAATCTTTCAGCCAAACTAATCCCAACAGCAGCAAACATTGTGGCACTCTGATTCGTGTCGCTTGGAAGATCACATTTTGTGCCTGCTGGTCACTTGATATAGCAAGACTACAATAATGTGGACACCAGAAGAAAGACAACTACAAACAACCACAGAACATCTGCCACAAGACATTCTAGGAAGGCCCCAAACGCATGAGGAATGATTAGACAGAAGCTAAAACGCTGCTCTAGTAAATCGATTGTGCTTCAGTAGATTGACTGTGCTCCTAGAAAGATACTTCTGACAAACATCCTCCGAAAACCGGTAACCTAAGCAAACTGTAGGTATGCAGCAGTGTATTTTCCAAAAGACAAGATAACCAGGGAGAAACTTGTCTCTTTGCTGAGTCTTATTATTTCTCAATAGGGAAATCTTTCATCCTTTGACAGGTTTTATTTTTCAATCCGTCGAGTAAATTCGGTTGAGGCGCTTTAATCGCCAATTGTTCGAAGGCAGGTTGTACTGGGTTAAATAATACCAACAGCAACAAAGTACAAGCAAATGACGACTATAGATCATAGTAAGTAAACGAAATATCCATTGTATGTACGTGTGTTTATGTTTGTGTGTATATGCATTCATGTGGTCCCATGTTTGTAGATACTAAAGAAAGAGCTCCCTAATCAAGTATAAAGATACAGTAGATGGTTATGTTTCGTCTCTACCCTATCTTTAACTACCAACTCCTCTTAAGATCTGCCAGAAATGTTTAAGTAATGACCCCTCAACTCAATTGCTCACCTTTCAACATCTACTTTTATTATCTATAACTCTTCCACCTGCTTCCATGGAAAATTCTTTTCTTAGTAATCTTTTCAATGTATAACTTATCAACTTAATGCGAACGCACGTTGAAATAAGCATATCTTAATCAACATTTTCCTAATTTCTTTTTAATCTACATATCTCTGTTATCTGTAGAATACAGTTCCTTAAGTTATAGCAGATGCAGAGCACACACACACACACACACACACACACACACACACACACACACACACACACACACACACACACACACACACACACACACACACACACACACACACACACACACACACACACACACACACACACATCGCAACACTCTCTTCCTCTCTCTCCCCTTCTCCTTCTTTTTCATACAGACACACACGCGCTTCATATTTTCCTATTGCCCTAATCTTTATATAACCGACCTCTTATTCGATAAAAGACACACCATGCATTTATTCGGCCAGTTGTTAAACGGTTGTCTTTTCCCTCTAGAACTCTCAGTTAATTACACAAGTACGCCAGATAAAGAAATCCACGGCTTTTGTTCACAGAGACTTAATCTATTTCAGTCTTTTCATATACAAATGTTATTCTCCCAGTCATTGCCTAATCTTAGATTCTTGTCTATTTCCCATTCATTTCCCACTGATCTCCATCTTACTTCGAATAAAATGTCGATTTTTTCAGAGATAAAAAGTATTCGTTGAAAGTGAATTCCTTAATAAATTCATTGTTTTTATTTATCGAAAACGATTACAGCAACCATTTAAAATGATAAAAGAGTTTGTTGATTTGGTGGACATTGTTTTTATAATAAATCCAGAACATTTAACAGCTACATAGTTGTTTGCTACATATTTTAGTCATTTGTGTGCATTGCAGCAGTGTTTTTAGGAAGACCAAATGCATGTTTTAGGCATATCAGTCCACAGCGTTCCCGAGCCTATCGCTTGTGGCTTGTTCCTGTAGTTAACCAGGAATATGTTCTTATTTAAGTCTGTCTTCTGAGGTAATGGATGGTACATACAGCATTTAATGACATTCCTAACTTCTTGGGTTAAATCCCATTGAATTCTAAATTTGTCTTTTATCCTGTAAGTCGGTAAAACAAACACCAGTGACATACTAAGATTCAATTTCACAATATATTACCTACTCTACTAGTGTGTGACATTGTGCTAGTTTAAAAAATTATTATTTAAGACTATCATCGGGCACATATCGTTTCACTAAAAGTTGTTAAACTAACCAAAAATATTCTTTTTTTTTTTGTTCTATTTTTAAAAATAACAGAACAGCTCCTAGTCTCAGATTGCAAATATGGGTTCAGATGATATCCAGCTTGAACTACTGCGGGAGATGTATTTAGGGAAAAAAAACCCAGAGATTTTGCGAAAACTGAGTAGAGGTGGATAGAAAAGAAGATCACACGACAATAGGTGGCGTTGGGAGGAGATGCTATGAAGCTTACAAATTTACAGAACCAGAAACTACACTAAATATGAAAAAAAAAGACGTAATTAACCTAATTGTTGCGTTTTGATACTTAATCATTCATTGTCAATGAAATAGCATTTTTATGCAGTCTAGAAAGTTTGTATCTATCAGCAGCATCCAAGATATATGAGTAGCAATACAATATGGGTCACATTTACAGTTTCTAGAAAATCAGCAAATTAGCTGAGACAGGTAATGCTATATAGGCGTGGTGGTGAGGATAAAGAATGGCGTAGTACTATGTTCTTTCATTATTATACTTAATGATTATGATTTGGTGTTGTTGAAGCAGACTACAGAGTAACGTCTGCTACCATGAGAAATCTGGGTTGCATGTAGTCGACACCTGTGTGTGAAAAGGGTGGCAAGGTATCGTTTACGATGAGGTGTGTTCGAAATAAAAATAACAATAACTTTAATGCACAGAAGAAATAGTGTGGGAGACAATACCAATCCTGAAATACTCCAGAGTTGATAAAATATGAATTGAATTTACTTCCATCAACGTAAATTGCAAAGCAGTCTGCAAGAAAGTACAAAATAGTTTGCTTTATTTGCAGACGTGCAACTTACGGAGTCATCTTAGTTGACGCGTGACAGATAAAAGCACTCTGCAGTTTGGGGAGCAATGTGATATTGCCTTTTTTGTTTTGGCCTTAGACATTGCGAAGACAGATGAAAACCTTTCATTTAATAAGGGTATTGTAAGTTCCTTCATGTATTATGAGGAGCTGGTGAAATGTTCCTGGCTTTGGGTAAAAGAAAATACAGGAGGATCATTTAATTATGATTGTATTCAACATATTCCCCTCACAGATTCACACACTTATTGCAGCCGTCCTTCAATTTTTCAAAGCCTTGTAAAAGAACTTAGAAGGTTGAGCCTCCAATCAGGCCTTACGTGACACCCTTAAAGCCAGGAACTTTTCAGTGTCCCCTCGTATATGCAATGTTCTCTTCTACAGCCGCAATTCATGTTGAAAGCCAACTATTTGGAGGATTGGATTGGAGACTTTCACTGTGGAAGGATTAGGTTGAAACATTACTCCACCCATAAATGTTGTCACATTAATCGCAAATAAAGCATAATGAATTTATAATAATTTTGAGGAATCTTTAATGAAACAAGTCTCAGAAGATTTTGTCTTTTAATGACAAGTATACAATTTCCTCTAATTTGGGTCAGAAGTCTTTATATTTATAATTTACTAAAGGTTAGAAAGTAATTTTACTGAAATTCACTCTTGAAACCCCTTTCAACTATAATACAAAAATTATATATCAAGAGCGTTCTGTGTATTCTTCAACATCATCCTGCTATGCAACATTTTGCTTCTTTTCGAAGAACTTAAGGCTGGGTTTAGAGTAACAGTGAGTTCCAGATTAAATAATGTTTATCATTAGCAGTCTTCAAACAATTACTCTTCTTTCTCGAACAATTTCTAGATAGTAGTATTGCGACAACAAAAGCTCGAACCCAACGGGAAAAGCGCAGTAGCTTGCAAAGGATTTGTCGCAGATGTAGCTAAATATTTCCATGCAATGTTCTCTTGTATTGGCTGATTTTTAGTATCACATCTTGTGCTTGGCGGATTGCGGATTGTAGGCTTAGTCTGTAGAAGGAATAGACAATAATGAGAAATGGAACTCACGATCATAAATAGCGGTCAACCGAGAAAGTGAATAATCTCAACATCAGCAATGGTTTTGTATTTTAATATTAATGAGTTGTAGAATGAACGAAATAGACTAAAAAGTTTAATTACAACAAACTGAGTCTATGACATTTTTTTCACTTCCGGTTAATTTCTTTTAGCTTACGTTGCTTTGTATGGGAACAGCATGAAAAGCATGTTTTCTTTCAAAATCTAAAATGTTTAGTGTCTGGTAGAGCGGTGAGTTGGTAGAAATGGTAGAACGACTCTCCTGTCAACGGGTGTGTGCCTTCGTTTGACGAATAAACGACGTGAGGGATTGATTGCAACCTTTCAATAGCGATAATAGGAAAGTTATTATTAGAAAACTATAATTATAATTAGAGATCTATAATCAGTTATTGTCATCGTTCTATAAAATAGGAAATAAAATGAAGATTATTCTAGAAGGTAGCATTACAAGAAATGAACTTATGTACGTTGCTACTTCATGCACAGTGGTCATAGGATCGTGGTTTCGATTCCCAGACCGGGCGTTGTGAGTGTTTATTGAGCGAAAACACCTAAAAGCTCCACGAGGCTCCAACTTTCTCTCACTCTTACTTCCTGTTACTGTTGTGCCTGTAATTCAAAGGGTCAGCCTCGTCATACTGTGTCACGCTGAATATCCCCGAGAACTACGTTAAGGGTACACGTGTCTGTGGAGTGCTCAGCCACTTGCACGTTAATTTTACGAGCAGGCAGTTCCGTTGATCGGATCAACTGGAACCCTCGACATCGTAAGCGACGGAGTGCCAACAAACAAACAACTTCATGCACAAATTGCGGTAAGAAGTTCCATTAAATCTACATCTGCTTCCTGTTGATCCTGAGAAATATTAACAGAGAATCGCTTTATATCAGAAAACTTTCACGGTAGAATTGCAATTACTTCTTTCAGTGGAATCCTTTCTAGTCATTAGAAAAAAAATGTCTACCCTACAATACGGAATCTGACTGCTTTACTGTAGAGGTTCATCAACTCTTACGTCTTCTATTAACAGTTTCTTTTCTTCATGTCAACTTGTTAATTGCCTTATCAACCTTAACATATGATAATGATCTGACAATTAATGAGCTGTTTCACGTTCTTTTATTTGTATCTATCACGCACACACACACACACACACACACACACCCACACACACACAAATACTCATAAGATGCATCTAATACTCACAGAAAATGAGGGTGCGTCTACATGAACAATCGACCAACTAGAAATAGCAGCAAAATTTCCAATCACATCCTAAGGACAGTCCATGAAGAACTATCAGGTGCCTTCTTAACGAATCCCAGGTCTGAGAGACTGGTAAGAAGAAAGAATGGAGTTGATATGCCTGCAATTTGGAATGACATCTGAAGACCAAAATCACAAGGAAATCTTTACGTTGTCGTCGGACCCTCTAGAAACAGTAGCCAATTTTCACTCAAATCACACTATGCCGTCTTTTAAAGAAATGAATGGTGAAGTTTGCAGCACTTTAATGTCTTTGCTGCCAGATCTGCAGATATGGAGATGGTTGGGATGCTAAATAATTACAGTCATATGTCTAACGATTCGGGAGAAGAAAGCTTTACTCTGTAACCTAAGGAGGCATCCATTATAAATCAGAAGCCCCGGTTGTGAGTTGTATCATTCGTTTCTGTCTACATTCAAGAAGAAATGAACGATGGCACATACATATACATACATATATATATATATATATATATATATATATATATATATATATATATATATATATGTATACGCACATACACGAGCACACACACGCACATACACGCGCACACACACATGCACACGCGTGCACACACACACACATACACGCACACACATACATACACGCGCGCGCCCACGCACACATACACACGCTATATATATATATATATATATACACACACACACACATGCATACAGATTTGTAAAGACTTGATGGTGTCTCTACTGAAATATCATACTGAATGATGAATAGATACATTCATAATTCAACCAGAGCTGGAGTTTAAATTGCAAGAAAAAAAAAAAAAAAGGAACATGCGTTATAACAAATAGTTAAATTCTTTGTACTAATATGTATGCGCGCGTGTTTGAGTGTTTTCGGTGAGTGTGTGGGAGAGTGTATATTCATAATACGTGTGGGTATACTTAAATTCATATATTTAATTTATATACTTATATAGATACACACACACACACACATATATATGTATATATATATATATATATATATATATATATATATAATCTGGTAATTAATATATATATATATATATATATGCACACGCACACACAGCAGCACACGGGTGTGTATGAAGAGTTTTCATCCTCATCATCATTATCGTCATCACCAACTTTTAACGTCCTCCTTCAGAGCTGATACGGGTTGAACGGTTTGATAGGAACTGGCAAGCCAGAAGATTCTGCCAGACAGCATTGACTGCGCTGGCATCGTTTCTACGGCCAACCAATTTGCATAGTGGGTGCTTTTTACGCTGCACCAGCAAGGTCTCCAAATAACTTACAAGACAAGACTCTTAGACTGAGGGTAGGAGTTATATTCAGGGAGGTGGATACAAGTGAAGTGTTATACGTACGTACATATGTGTGTGTGTACGTGTGTATGTACGTATATAGAAATATATATGTATATATATATATATATATACATATATATATATGCAAATATATACATACACATACATATATATATATATACACATACATATATATATATATACAAATACATACATATATACACATATACATATATATATGCACATATACATATATATATATATATATATATGTATGTAGGTAGGTAGGTATATATAAACATGTGTATGTTCGTAATTATGTACACACATACACACACATATGTGTGTGTATATGTTTATATGTATGCTATGTATGCATACTAGAAATGTATACATCAATTTCATGTGTGTGTGTGTGTGTGTGTCATAGACATACACACGTGAATGGGCTTCTACGTATAGAACAGAATGTATAAAAATATACAACTATCGTGTCTTGGAATCAGTGATTATAACCTAAATCCTGTGCCCATACAGCATCCAGACAATCGTTTCTTTGTCCTCAAATTATCTCAATGAATATATAAATAAATAAGTAAAATAAATCTTAGGATAAAAACTGAAATATTCAATATTAAATAAATCATAAGTGAATTGCGAATTTATCATTTGGAGATATCAAAGAGTATTGCAAGATGTTTTTATAACGAATAAAAATGTTAGTCAGTTCGTTTGTGTGTGTGTGTGTGTGTGTGTGTGTGT
>NC_068997.1:6371068-6385962 GCF_001194135.2 Octopus bimaculoides
TGTGTGTGTGTGTGTGTGTGTGTGTGTGTGTGTGCATGCGTGCGTGTATGCATGTGTGCGCGCGCGCGATACATGAACAATATATTGTATAAACTTTCAGAAATCCCTCTTTTGAATATGTGTACGTGATACGTTTCAGTGTTTTGCGTATGTATTGAAGTGTGTGTGTGTGTGTGTGTGTGTGTGTGTGTATGTGTGTGTATATATATATATATATGCATATATAACCCTATGAATATGCGTATATAGTGTGGGTGGCGAGAACATGATACTTCAGGGAAATTAGTTTTAAGCGTGTTCCCAGAGAAAATAACACCCATTTTTTCTTGAATGGAACTCTCTCCAGACGACTTTTGTGATCTTCAGAATTGAATTTTTATTATTTTGTGTGTAATGCATAATCACTCTCCCCACCCCAACTCCTACCCTTATATAGCATCCTTTACATTGACACTCAAATGCAATTGTTTTCTTTTTTATCGTTGTTGTTGTTGTTGTTTGTCATCACAATAAGAGACTCCTGTTAGTTTCTTCTACATTTAACATGTTCCAGTCTTCTCATTGGCATATTCTAAACATTACTGAACACACTTATCCATTGTTGAGAATTAGATTTAACCTTCCCGATCTGTTTCTTAATATTAGAAACTTGTAAAAGATTCTCCTACGTTAGAACAATTCTGCATATTTGTAGTGGTCTGAATTGTATAAGGTGCGAGCTTACTATTTTCAATCAATAGAACATTATCCTACTGTCACTTAACTTTCTCTTGGTTATAAATAAATATTAGACGACTAATGAAGGAGTTACAGACAAATCGAGTGAAAAATGTCAAGTCCTTAGAGCAGAAGCTACCAGATAGCTTCTCAATAACACAGGGAGACATCAGGATAAGTAACGTTGGATATCATATGAGAAGATAAAGTTCGAAAACTTTGGTGACAATTGAAAAACTTAATGGAAGAAGTCAGAGAAGGCAAGTATCGAAGGCCTGACCAATATTCTATAGAAGTATCTACTTAACAATGGGCTAAACTTTGTCGGGGGCGATAGAAGGCCCATGATCGTCGATGGTTGTAGAACTGAAATATGAAGACGTCTATAACAACAAATAGTTTACTTCAGTAAACTTTTCTGGTCTTCTTACCGTTTTACAAGATATATTGTATGGTGGTGCTTTAACGTCTAATCGTTTAGATAACATTACTTATAATAAGATTACTAACAAAAGTGTAAACCAATGCTAATATTCGGGACCTCACGACTGCAGTGTCTTATGACAGGATTTACCTAACTTTGTAATATTTCATAGTCATAGGATTTGACACATTCACCATGGCTGCTCCTCACGCGGCAGGAAAATTCATCTCCATTATTGAAAAAAAAAAAAAGCAATTAAAACCATGTTTTTCTTTGCAAATTCTGTGCTTGCTCGCTGAGCAGTAAATCTGATTCACCTGCGACCACTTTCCAGACAACTTACCAAATCGTTCTCTCGGTTAATTTCTCCACATCCCAAACCTACAATTCTAAATCGCCAAGGATTTCATTTAAACTGTGCTGTTCCAATACATCTGGAAGAAGAATTCCTACCATGGAGAGCTGTTTAGCCAACTTCATTACCTCTGTGAGATGCTGATCATCAAGAGAGTAACAGGAGCTTCCATGTACTGTACAAATTATGAATAGGTATTTCGCTTGCCAAATTGTAACACAGATTCCTAGTCTAGTCTCTTGCATAGCTTCAACCAAGATCACTTTCCTAGAACTTTCGTTTTTTGTTCATGTCACACTAACAAATCAGACAATAATTTAGTGAAACTTCATATATTTGTATTGCAATCGAGTTTTACTTTTGGAGTAAAAGCTTACTTCCACTGATTTATTTTCCAACTTTCTATAAAGCTCAAATAGAGCTCACAATGGAATACAAACCGCTACCCGTGAATTGTACTGCTACCAGATAAAAAAAAAAAAACTCACTCACCAACACCCTTTATAAATACTTACCAACGGATTTTCTATTTCTATTCTATTCTATCTATTCTTCTTCGGCTACTACTACTACTACTACTACTACTCATTTAAGATATCAAGTTGTAAACTCCCTTAACCTACCATCTCACTTCCACTTATCTTCCTACACAAACGTCACTATTCCTTCTTTCCTAGAGTTGCAAACCCTCTGGAGTTCCCTTCTCATCTCACGTTTAGTAGTGCAGACGCCAAACTGGAAATGCTTAAACTGAACATCAAAACACTAGGCTAGAGAGAACCTTGAAGTTCACAATCAATGCTTCTCTTTCTCTAGCAAAATATCAGCATCGACATCAGAAATCTTTTGTCGCTTTATCGAGCTCAGTAATTTTTTTACTATTTATTTTAATGAATGATGTAACTGAATGACATAATTGAAACGAAATACAGTGCAAGATTTTTCTTTTCGTCGATATACAAATGCGGCCATCCTAAGGACTTCTACCGAATTTCCGATGACTGAATTTTATTATTATGCGACCCGAATCTATTATTAAAAATACGTATTTAAAGTATCTTGCAGCAGGATCGATCTCGGAACCAGACAGTTACAAATCAAACTTGAAACCCCTTGACCATACTTATTCTCTTCTCCAATAAATACATTTTCTACACAGATTATTTATACAACAGGTTGGAGAAAAATCTAGTAAATATAACAAAGAGGATGTCTGGCTAAAAAGAAATCCGTTAAAGCAATATTCTGAACAAAGACAAAATGAATATTTAATGATACAAAAAAGAGGTTATGAGGTTAGAGAGAGAGCTGTTACCTCAATAACTTGCCGAACAAAGGCTGTATAAAAATAAGCCGTAATGTAAGTAATGTTGCTGTTGAGATTGACAATGAAACAGTTTAAGTTGATAACGAGTTTTACGTCATAATAATTATGTCTGCTTGTAAATATGTGCAAATGAATAAATATGCACGTGTAAGTACATGCGTTCGTGTGTCGTGGTGGTAGTGGTAAATATTTGTACGTATGTTTGAGCACGAACGCAATTTCTGTGAATTTGTGAGGAAAATATATTATTAATTCGACACGGTAACCACGAACTCGGTACATAAAATGATTGATAATTTGTTGAGTATGTGCCACGTACGAAATACGAAAATTGCTTTAGAAAATAGAACGAACTTCAAAATATTTCATGGTTTAGAGATCAAAGAAATATTTGGAATAATATTACCATTATGTTTTACTTATAACTATAACGGTCTTTTCTCTCTCTCTCTCTCTCTCTATTTTTTCCTTTTTCTTTTTTGGTAATAAAAAAATGGGAAAAAGTAATGATACCAAAGAACTGTTGCCCGTAGCTGTATAAAGAAATGATCTTTGATGTCCATGCTAGAACAAAGTTCCGGAAGTATATATAAAAATGTCTACCGTTTATGCATATTTATCTGTGTTTTGTACAAGGAGACGCAGAAAATGTATGATACGCAAACGTTGAATGTATGTGAATAAATGAATACATTGTACATGTGCGGAGGTATAAAACTTCTGGCTTTAATTTTACCGAAAAGTAATGGCGCTCAATAACTATAAGACAAAATAGTTTGTAGCTCAGTGACGGTAGATTTGTAGAATCAGTAGAAAGACAGAAAAAGTACCTTGCGACATTTAGTTGTGTTGCTTATATTTCTGAGATCAAATCCTGCTAAGGCCAATTTTTTTCATCCTTCTCAGGTTCTGGCGGTAGTGAGTCATTCTAATCAGCTACATTCCTTCCATCACATTTGAGGTCCTTGTGCCTACGTAAAGAAAATATCCTGGCCGTCACTGGCAAGCAAGTATAACTTGAAAACATGTGTCGTACTTCGGCAAAGCGTTTTAGTGCTTATTTAGTGGACACTGTTTTGATCCCCAGAACATTTGGCCAAGCAGAAAATCGAGAATGTGATAGCTGAAGGAATAAAAACTTCTGCCTACGCCTGGTTGATATGCAGTGATACAATCAGAAATGAAGTAAGTACCTTGCTCGAGGACACAACGCGGCACATGATTCAGGAGTCGAACCGACGACCTTACGATCGTGAGCCTTAAGTAGTGTTGTTTTTTGACAGAAATGGTAAATACTGAATACCTTAAGATCTTCATAATTATGGTCCTTCATGTTTCTGGTTCGAATTCGCCGAGGGGGATCGATAAAATATGTACCAGTTGAGCACTGGGATCGACGTACACGACTTACCTCTTCCCGTGGTTACCGTGTCGAATTAATAATATATTTTCCTCACAAATTCACAGAAATATGTACCAGTTGAGCACTGGGATCGACGTACACGACTTACCTCTTCCCGTGCCAGAATTTGAAATTAATATTAACCGGTGTTTTGTAGAAAATACTTCGGTAAGTTTTGAAATCGAATGATTGCGTTTAAAAATGATCTTGTATCGAATTTACGATTTCATTCTCATACAAGTGTTGTAAAATATAAATAATTAAATTTTAGCGGGGAAATATTACCCCAAATCCTTAGAAATTTGAAGACAATTCTGAGTTCAGACCTCCAAAATACTCCCTCCGTTCTATTCAGGATCCCGTCAAGCCACTCTTGAGTATTCCGATATAATAACTTAACAACGACATCATAGAAATCATCGTCATAATAGTTCCTGATTTAAATTCTCATCATTGCAAAAATATTTAAACATTTTAAGACACTAAATCTTTCTTATATTTTTTTGTTTCTCATTATAGTATTTGCTGCTTCGATATATACGATTTAATCCCTTCCTCGGAGATTGCTAGCCTTGAGCCAAAATTAGAAACCATTCTCTGTTGAAGATGATGATTTGTAAACGGATTTCCTAAAATAAGTAATGAATCTGAATTCCATTCCGTTTTACATAAATAATTCTGCATTTCCCAATGCATTCTATAATGCTGATCGCTACCTTTACAGTAGGAAACATCCATTTCTGACCCAAATAAACAGTCTTCCCAGCAAAAGAAAATCAGTATTTGAGAAGTTTAACGCAATACATATCCATCATTCTTTCATTTTGAAATAAATATAACAAGGTTCTCTTTATCACAAACTACATACATGTCACATTGTGGTATTTGAACTTGAAGATGAGCTTGGTTAAGATCTTCCCAAAATAGAAAGAAAATTAAATCGTTTGTGCCTAAACCAACGCTGGAATATCCTCTGCTCTCGAGGATTGGGGCAAAGAATGTAAAGAGACTTGATTAACAGAAAGATAGTTTGTCCAGCGATCTGCAATCCTGTCATCTAACATTCTCTTCGAGAGATAAGATATGCATTATGTAATTTTCTGGGAATTCTTCCATTGAGAAACTGTCAAAATGTCTAATAAGTAACTTTTACAGAAATAATTACCATTTGCCTTATAAAAAATAGATGAAGTCGTCTTGGATCAAATAAATTTGTTGAGTGATGATAGGAAGAAAAGAAATTGTATAATTTAAGAGGTTGAAATTAGAGGTATGCTCTACCTGACAAAGGTGACGGATTGTCAGAATCGATAGAGTGACGGACAACATAAATTGTGGTATTTAGTTACGTCCCTTTCTTCCCTTCGTCAAGAAGCTAATGAAATAAAATACCAGTTAATAACTGGCTCGACCATACCGCTCACACACCCACATACACACATAGAAAACAGTTTTAGTTTGACCGTCCTCTTGGACGCTTCAATGATGTCACGTGAGCACGCCATCCGTCACGGTCCTCCATGCATGTTCTTAATTTGTCGCCATTTACCATCCCACTGTCCTGAAGCAAGTTGTCCACAGAGACTTAGACGTTTTCTTTCCCTGTTCATTCTTCCCTCAGCAGCCTATCGTTTGACCAGTTGACACTGGTTCTTCTGGGTGCTTTGCCGCAATGACTTGCAATTCTCATTCTTTGATGAATCTTATCAGCCACTTTGGGTAGACCTTGATAAAACTGCTCGCTGGTTAAATGAATTTTCCATATAACGTTCAGAGCCATTCTAAATATTCCTGTGTAGCAGCCGTCTATTTATTTATTTTTTTAAATTCAGACCCCGAGCAACCAAATCACCTCTAATAAAGTATACATTCCGAAATAGTTTAATGAGAATATAAACCTAATTCTAATTGCAGTTAGGTTTCATTGTAGTAAAACTGTGGAAATAATTATAAAATAGAATATTTTCTATTTAACACATCTTTCTACTAATTAAATATTACGTTTCTAGTTGCAAATTAATCTTTAGGAAAAGAGTTCATTGTCTTAAATTAATCAGTTAAGACTTTAAGGTGATACTTCATTGCTTTTATAGATGGATTTTTCAATATGTTCCACCGTTCATCACCACCACCACCACCATCACTACCACCACTACCATCATCATCATCGTTTGCGCCATTCCATCATTAGTGCCTTCATTAGTGACCCACTAATGTGTTTGTTTTCAACAACACTTACATTTCCGCTGTTACTAGAGGCTGCATTATTGATATTGAATTTCTCTGCACACGGTTACATTAAACATGATATTGCACACATGGAAAGGTATTTAGCGGTGAGTACATAACGCAACATAATCTGCAGAATAATATTCTTGTGAAGTAATATGTAGAACTGACATTACACCGACTCATGACGTAGTTTCTCTTCTATAATAGAATCACAGAGTTATGTTGCTAAGAAAATATTTTTTTGTTTTAAATGAGCTAAGGAAAAATAACTCAGGTGATCCGATGCCATAAATTTAGAAAAGTCAGGGAAGGATGATGTTCTAAATAACATATAATAGAAATTCACAGTTCATTGGAATTTTTCTTAGTTGGGAGGAATCCAGTGATAATTAATTGTTAAGAAAGGGGAGATAATTTCATGAAATTAAGAATTAATGCATTGTGTCGTAAATTGTTGTCATGCATGATTTCATGTTATAATTGATATAAAACCTTGACATTACGTTTCTAAACTAGCAACGATTTTTTGTTACGTGAATTGTTCGAGACAGAAATAGACTTTAGCTGTATAGATGCTTACTTCAAATGATAACATTGAAAATATACCTGTACCTTCTTTCTACATTTTTAATTATTTAGTTTCATTTATTTATATATTTTCTTTTAATCATTTCCAGATTCCAAACTCAATACTTCATCACTCACAAACACGTGATTAAAAACAGAAATAGAACAATAAATTGGTTAGCTATAATTAATAGAGTGTGTTGTTGCGAGTTGCTGCTTCTACTTATTCTATCCAACCTATATCACAATAAGAAACGTTTTACAAAGAAAAAAAAGCACCAAAGAATGTATTTATATCATCAGCAAAAACCGTTAAACATTCCCGACATTATTTTAGTACTGTCATCACTAGGGTCTATTTTTCACTCTTTATATTCATTTTCTAAAACTCATCGTCTTCCAATTGTAATTCTACAGAACTCTGTTTTACTTTTCCAACTGTACTCCCATCTACTCCTTTATTCTTTTTTTATTCCTTTTCCATTTTTTCTGCCTCGTCTTTTGTCTTTTTTTCTTTCTTGTTTCAAATATTCATCGTTAACGTCATCCTTCCTGTCGTTCGTTTTTATTTACTAGTCCTCGTTTTGCTACTAATTATAACGAACCAAACAATAGCCCAACAATTGATAATACCACTTTGCATTAATGCAGCTGGGAGCCTAAAAATATTTTAATTAATCAAATATTAAAAAGAGGAAACTTCTGTTGGATTCCTCCATCTAATAGAAATAGCAACTAAATTCCTCTCAAGTTACGCTTTTTACGTTTTAACTAAAGAAGGGTATATTGAAATATATAGTCCTTGGTATACAAAAACACATGTTCAGAAATCATTTGATTATACGTGCTCCTGGTTATGGGGGTTAAATAACAACATTGCAGCTACGTTGACCTCCAGAAATGATTCTATGTCATTCATTCAACTCTTTTGGCCTTTTTATGTAATTTATCCGTAATTGTACTCGAAATAAATATCACTGTATTCTCACACACACACACACACGCATACATACATACATACATACATACATATACACAGACACACAGTCTACACAAACGCGCGTGCGCACACGCACTCAAATTCCCCTCGGTCCGATACTTCAGGACTAACTAAAATGGCTTCTTTCCATCCGTCATTTCCATAAACTTACGAACGTTGCAAGTTCTTCAAATGCACAATAGAATTATTATTTCACTTTTTTTTTCTTTTATCTGAAGCTTCGAGATATATTTATATTCTCCTCCTACGTATCATCATCGTCACCACCACCACCACCACCACCACCACCACCACCACCATTGTCCTTTTCATCGTCATCATTTTTTAATTATAGAAATGTAGGTCGATGGCAGGAGGATGACGGGGACAGAATGGTAACTCTACTGACGGTGACGTTGATAGGATAGAAAGAAGGGCGGTTTCGGTTACGTTACAGTCTTATTTAAAACAATGAACGTGCCTTGAATACAAATGTAAGTTGAAGGGCGATTTCATCAGGCCAACAACGAGGACAAACAACATATAAAACATAGCAATAATCGTTTGCTAGCAACCCAACCAATGTTTGGTAAAAAGTTCCAGGGTACAAAAAACAGAAGTAACTAACTACTCAGATATGACGTCACTAGGTAGACTTTACCTTTCATCCTTTCGGGGTCGATGCAATAAGTACAAGTTCAGCACTGGGATCGATCTAATCGACTTCCGCCGAAATTGCTGAGTTTCTACCAAAACTTGAAAGCATTATTATCACTTTTTTTTTTTGCTTCTTCTTTCAATTTTGTTTTCATTTCTTTCCGAGTGTCTTCTCGACTCCTAGGGCAAAGAAACTCACTGTATACATTGGTAGGCCATTAAACTAAACACGTGGAATCCGAATCAAACTCTTTACAATGATGCATGTCAATTCCCAATAAATATATTGAGTGCTCTTTCTTTCGTTTCTCCACTCATTCATGTACTTAGCTTTTACTTTATATATATATAAGATCAGTTTCAGCTCAAAGTTGTGGCCAAGCTGGGGCACAGCCGTTTTGCTACATTGTTATTATCGAGGGCCTCCTCTGATATGTAGCATTTGGTGAATAAGGGAGTTTGGTGTCGCCGCCCTCATTTGCGCCTCCTGCCGTGAGGTAGGTTCATCTGGGACTCTCGACAGGAAGAGATCCAGTTTGTTTAGAAAACACCTACATCCACTTTATGTAGGTCCCTCAGGCTCTTTGGGAGAATATTAAAAAGCTATGGGCCCTTGAAGCCCGGGCTGTTGCAGTAATTGGTCCTGAAGCGTGACGGCATTGTTGGGATCTTTGGCACCGTGCTGACATTTGTATAGCTTTCAATGCCAAAATTTGGCACAACGCCTTCCAGAATATTCCAGATGTATATTACTACATATCTCTCCCGCCTTCTCTCCGGGGAGTAGAGTCTTAGCTGTTTTAGCCTTTCCCAGTAGCTGAGCTGTTTCAGTGAAACGATCTTCTTTGTGAAGCTTCGCTGGATTGCTTCAAGGTCCGCTGTTAATTTTACACTGTGGGGTGTGCATAGCTGGGAGCAGTAGTCAAGGTGGCTGAGGACGAATATTCTCAAGAGGATCATCATAGTTTCCTTCTCTCTGGTTCTGAAGGTTCTCAGGATCCAGCCAGCTAGCCGTCTGCACTTTGTTGCCATCTTGGTAATGTGCACTTGAAAAGAGATATCATCACTCATGCCGATACCCAGGTCCCACACTGATTTAGGTTCCGGAATTGTTATCGCTCCTGAGCCAGTGTACTCTAAGCTTTTCGTTCACTTTTGGGTGCTGGTAGCGCAGGGCTTGGACTTTTCCAGCATTAAACTGTATATTATTGTGCTCATCCCATCCGTAAATTGCGTCCAACACCTACTGCAGGCGTGCAACATCAATAGAGTTTCGTATTTTCTGTCATACTTTCGTATCGTCTGCGTAGCTAGCAAGGGTGGCTATCCGGGGAGCTGAACGCATATCTGAGAGGGCCACTATGCAAAGCAGTGGTCCCAAAACAGTTCCCTCTGGAACACCACTCACTATTTGTGTTTTCTTTGAAGTGGCTCCATTGGCCACTTCTTTCAGAAAGTTAGGTAACCACTCTCCAAGTTTTCCAGCTATGCCGAGATCGCGCAGTTTGTGGCATATCATACCATGATCAACTTTATCAAAAGCTTTTGCAAAGTCAGGGTATATTACGTCCACATTTGAGTTGTTGAGTAACTGTTTCAACATCCAGTCATTGTGCTGTAGGAGCTGGGTCAGGCAGCCCCTACCTGGTCAACAACCATGCTGGGTATCACTCAGCAAGTCGTTTCCTTCAAGGAATGCGATTAATTACCCTCTGACTATTCGTTCCCTGACTTTGCTGATGTGTGAAGTCAGAGAAATAGGCCTATAATTTTTGGCATTTGCTCTGCTTCCTCCTTTATGGATTGGACATATTGTTCCCTCTTTCAGTTTGCTTGGCAGCTTGCCGTTTGCAAGAAAACTCTGGAAGAGAATCTCTAGTGGTTTCGCCAGGGCACGTTTACACGATTTGAGGAGGATTGCTGGGAAACCATCAGGACTAGCAGTTGAGTTTATGTCCACCTCATCTATGGCTTGTAATATATCTTCTTCGCTAATCTCGATGTAATCCATCGTAACTGCCTCGCTGGTTATAGGTGAGGCAGCAAAGAAATCCACTGGTTCGTTCACTTGCCTGAATTCCGACGGGGTTGTAAAGGCACTTTTGAACTGGTCATGGTCATGTGTGTGTGTGTGTGTGTGTGTGTGTGTGTGTGTGTGTGTGTGTACACAAATTTGGTAATATATATGTCTTTAGAATGCCATCAACAAGACACCCAAAGTTCTCCTTGGAGTGGAAGCTAGAAGGTAGAAAAAGGAAACATGGACGCCCATGGAAGTTCTGAAGGATCTAGATGCTGAGGTGTTTGAGCTGGAAAGATGCCAGATGGTGATCTTTTGTTGCTGCCCAATGTTCCACGTGGAATAAGGGGAACTCACTACTAACTCTATATAAACTTCTTTATACAAGGAGTGGAACAATTGCAAACCAACAACACAGAGACATATTAGAATAAATATATTGATTAAACTTATCTTTTACTTGGCCCAGGGTTTTGGTATGGAGAAACTATAAGGAAATAGTTAAATTTAGGTCGTAAATGTAAGGGCATTTATTTGTCGTCATTGGAATGAATTCAGTTACAAAACTGATAAAAAATATTCTGTTACCTTTGTGCCTCGCAATGCGAGGAGCCGCCAAAATTTTCGGACCCCGATAATGCTGATAATTTTCTCCGCCACGTTCATGTCTCCCTTTGATATTTCCGATGAGGGAAAATAACTCCCAACCGAAAAGTCAGATCATAGTAAGAGATTAGTCTAAAACGTTCATTATATTTTAATGCGTCTCGGTTGTTGATTTGTGATTGTACCAAAGAGACTTCTTTCGAACCATGGTAGATTCTACATGTCATTAACGTAAGATCTTTGTTTAGCCAATTGGATCCGCATGTTCAATTTTTTTCTTTCGTCTGCATTAACATCTATTTTTGTTTTGTTCTGCCATAACTACTCTGGCGAAGCATTTAGACGCGGAAACTGAGAAGTAACTGCTTATGGCTTCAACTAAATTAACTAATTAGATTAATTAAAAATATATATATAGTGTGTGTGTGTGTGTGTGTGTGTGTGTGTGTGTGTGTGTGTGTGTGTGTGTGTTTTATAGTAAACAAACTATAAGCTCCCGATCCGACGATTCAATTGACACGGTTCTTGTTGTTTTTGCCTACCAAATAATAATCAGCCTAATCTCTGTCAAATGAAAATTTAAAAATATAAAAAGAGTGAATATTGTAGTCCTAGATAAACTGTGCCTGAAACGTAAAGGCGAGTGGGGGGGGGCAACAACTGGATCATGCCTACTTGATCGAGGATGACGAGCAAGAAGTTAATGAAATGAAGAACTTTTAATACATCTAACAGAAAATCGTTTTCCTTCAGCTCAACCAGTCTGCTGTGTCATTCACAAGTCATGACACGTAAAAAGGTTACTGTGTCAGCAAAGTGTCATAACCAACAGAAGGTTTCTAATATCAGCAAGTTACCATATGTAAGACTAAAATATCAAGGACCCGAGAAAAGTTACAATAACGAGTCTGCGGTCAGTTTTCAAATCAAAATTAACAGGAAGTTTATGGCATGTACTTCGTGAGTAGAGTGGGCCTTAGAAGAAGCAGTAAAGTGCTAAAGAATTTATTATCGACTGAAAATGAAAGATATAGTCGTAGGCAATTTCTTCGAGACCAGCCTCTATTTTTATGAAGTGGATGAGTTTATAGAACGACGTGACATGTTTTTATAGTATGCCAACCAAACTTACAAAGAGTTTATTGTCTTTGAAATAACTACTGCTGGGTGTCAACTCCAACAGTAACTTCACCAAAAAACCCCGCTCACCCCATTCATAAAAACAACCATTCCCTTGTTTACGAAACTCCCCTTCATTGACAATAACTAAGGACAAGCGTTACTATGTCACTATGATTTCATTCTTATCAAAGTGTCCTAAATTATATTATATATCTCCACTCAAGACTATTTGCATTTTTTCTTTTACTTTTTACAAGCCAAGTTCGAGCTTATAAATAGTTAAGTTGGCGGTTTGTTCATATATTATATATGAATATACATTTATATTTAAATATATGTATGTATGGTCATATATATATATATATATATATATATATATATATATATATATAAGTGTATGTGTAATATATTATATTAAGTATATATCACTCTCTCTCTTTCTCTCTTTGTGTGTGTATGTATGTATGTGTGTCTATATATATATATATATATATATATATATATATATATATATATAGCTATATGTTCGGTCATAGACTGACCAATGGTTTCGCATCCATAAAGCGTTTAGCTTTATAGACGACTCGTCAGACTCCAATGGCCGCCGGTATATAACCTCTCTTCAAACTGGAGGTAGAAAACCGTGACCGTCAGTTAATTTGTAAATAAAAAATAATATACACTGTCTGAGCCCTAAACGAGTTATCGTCCTTAGACCAGTCTGGTTGGCCAACCTAATGGACTTAAGGGGCGAACAAGGAATCTCCGCTCTTAGGCCGGTTCTAGTCCGCAAGTACTTTTTACAGGCCTAATCGATAAACGGGAAATCCCCTGCTGGCAGAAGATAGCATTTGAAAAGATGGGGCAGAGATAGAACAAAGCGCCAACTTGACTGTTTAAAATCCTGGAATTCGTTTCTGAGATATATCTTCCAACCAACCTGAAAACGAGATCCTGACTTCACCGACCAAAACTAAATTCTTTGCTTCGTGCGGCTTTTATTCTTTCTGTTTGAAAGTATAAAATTCAGATAAAGTAAGCTACATTTAGTTGACAGTGTCATGATTTTGCCTGGTTGTATTCTACTAACGTATCTTGAAGTTACGTGGATGTAAAGGATCAATGAAGTGACTCCGAATCTGATAAAAAAAAATGTGTTACACACATACCAGAAAGATTACATGAAGGCGAGTGGTCTGTAAATCAAACAGAACATACTTTTATCAAGCCAGCAAACTAAGGCAATAAATCTAAATAATCATCGCTCATGTCTCGTAACAACACAATGGTTTACTTGATATTTTAATTAGAGCGTTATAAGGAAAACCACATATTAATCCCAAGTTTGCATTACTCTCATCTGCTAGGGATTGCGTATGTTTAATGCATTTCAAAAGGAAAGCAATGAAGACGGCGAATAACTAAATCCCAGATGATGTACTTTGAGATATATTTAGCGCAGGTTAAAAATATCTCAGAGAATTCAATATGAGAAACAGGAGTCTGCCAGACCAGTCACCTTCTGTTAGCACTGTTAATAAACTATTTGAACTAAGCTTACAAGCCATTTTCTAATTAAATGCAGGTTTATAGTTTATATATAGAAATAGCAATAGAGAATGTACAAACGATGCCTTCAGCTAGTGTTTCCCTAGCGGGAATTAACTGCCGTGTAGGGGCCGAGCAGTTCGACGAATCAGTAGAAAGAGAAAAAATAATTTGTTTTTTAACAAAGAAAAAAATGCAAGTTTTGTGTTAACATTTTGGTGATGATGACGATGATGATGAAGCACAAAGACTGAAATTTGGCGGGAGGGGACTAGTTGATTACATCGACCCCTAATGTTTCACTGGTACTTATTTTATCGACCCCGAAAAAATGAAAGGCAAAGTCGACCTCAGAATGTAGAGACAGATGAAATAGCGCTAAGCATTTCGCCCAGCGTGCTAACGATTCTGCCAGCTCGCCGCTTTCTAAATAATAATAATAATAATAATAGTAATAATAGTTTATTAGTCACAAGTGCCGAACACAAAACACATAGGAACAATACAACACAAGGGACAAGTGGGGTTTAGTACAAAGTCGTGTAAAAAATAATTGACAATAACAATTAATAATAAAAGGCGGGGTTTCATCCGAAGGGCAACCGAGGAACCCCACACATCCTGGTTGTTCCAACCGCCTGGTGCACCTCAGCTGGTGCCTCTCCTTCACAACTCATCCGGTTTACAAGTGAATGTTCAGAATAGGCCCATTCACAACGGCCATCTTCGCTGGATTCACCCACCTTTCAACAAAAGAACTGAGGCAGAACTTCCCTTCCACCCTCACTTTCTTTTGAAGTGGAACTTGAAAAAAGGGGATGAGGGCTTGGCCGAAGAGGAAGTATTTCTGTTCAGTCCTTTCAGTCTCGTTCACCACACTACCTCCTTCGCCAAAGCCACTAGACAGAGGAAACTGCCATTTCTTCACGGCTAAAAGA
>NC_068997.1:6388280-6392091 GCF_001194135.2 Octopus bimaculoides
AATCTAGCAGAGATTTTTCTGTAAAGTGTCATCAAAAGGTGAAAGCAAATGAAATATGAAGTCGGTAAAGGCAAACCCGTTTGGTCTGCACCCGGGGTATCAGATCAAAATTTCCAAGCAACTTTCTCATGGGTAGGTACTCCAATGAATGACATTTTCAAGTAGTAGTCGTAGAGAGAGAGAGAGAGGGAGGGGGAGAGAGAGAGAGAGGGAGAGAGAGAGAGAGAGAGAGAGAAAGAAAGAAAGAAAGTAAGAAAACTCGACTGCTAGAACCGTTCAAAAAGTTACTGTAACAAGAGGAGAATGCAAGAACCGAGGGAAGAACAATAGAACAAGCAAATGGAAAGAGATGGAATTACAAAGCCAATTCATGCAACAAACAGACGATGTTTAGAAGTGAAGAACGCTGTGTTTGGCTAACAGTCGGGAGCTAGAAACGAAAGACTGAAATGTTAATCGTAAACCGCTCGGGAACAAACCATCAGAACAAGTCTGATAAGAGCAAAGATCGACAAAACTTAGTCAGATAGTGAATGTAGAATCTCCAGGAAAGGAGACGTAAGCATCAGTTATTCTTGAATGAGTGCAGTATACTAGCGCAAAAGGAGTATAAGCGCAGGCATGACTGTGTAGGTAAAAGAGTGCATTGGGATATTAGTTTAGTGTGTGGCTTCAAAATAACAAAAAAGTAGTATAAACACGAACTAGAAGCTGTGAAAAAGAATAGGAATTACAGAATTTGATGACACTTCTCTCATAAAGATTGATCATACTATTGGAGCAAGGAGACTAAATATGATTGAAGAGGACAAAGGAAAGAGTGTAAGATTTAGCAATACCATATAACAGAGTAGATACCAAAGAAATTGAAAAATACCAGGACCTAGATCGAGAAATAAAATGATTCTTGAGCACAAATGTGACAATTGTCCTCAAGAATATGTCTTAGGGTTCGTGCAGAATCTTTCGTTTTAGGGTAATTTGCATAGTAGATAAAATAGGTCAAGTTAGCAACCATGGCGATCTACACGAGTGTTTCTTATCCCAAACAACTAAGAAATGTTGGCTACGAATTTTGACACAAGGCCAGTAATTTCGGCAGAGGGAGCAAGACGATTCCATCTACTCCAGTGCTCAACTGATACTTATTTTATAGGCTCCGAAAGGATGAAAGGCAAAGTCTTCCTCGGCGTTTTGACCAGCGTGCTAATGGTTCTGCCAGCTCGCCGCCCTATAGATTAACAATGTTAAAATATAAACAAACTGTTTTGAAGACTCTCTTTGTAATGAAATATTTTAAGACTATGCCTTATCGCCGATTCTTTGTGTATCTACCATACTCTCATTCTAATTGCAGACAAATTATTTTTATTCTTTACTTTGGAAAAACTAGCTTTTTGATACATACGTACGAGGTGGGTGCTGAAAAGTTCCTGGCTTTAAGAGTATTGTGAAAGGCTTATTTGGAGGCTTAACCATCCGAGTTCTTTTACGGGGCTTAGAAAAGCTGAAGGCCTGCTTCAATAAGTATGTCAGTCTGAGAGGGGAATACGAGGTTCGATCAATAAGTATCCGGACTGTTGCTGTAGTAATGAAGCTAAAGCACGTAGAGTAAAGCCATGTATGTTATACACATATACATACATGTGTTTTGTTTTTATTTTTACGTTTCCAATTTATATATATATATATATATATACACATATGAGAGAGAGAGAGGGGGGGTGCAGAACAAGGTATTTTCCCAGCTGTGTGACTGAAAAACTAGTTTGTAATTAAGTCAGTGTTAACATCTTCAATTCAGGAGGCATTAAATGGCTAATTAGAAATAATTATGTGAAGAAGGAAAAAAAAGTAATCAATGGCTAATATTATTTCTCCTGCTTCAAATACAGTCTCCACATTAGGGTTACAATCTTCCACACACAACGTTGGTAACTGGCGTTATCCGCTCTAGTCCGAGTCTACATACATATATATATATATATATAAATACGCGCGCGCACACACACACGCGCACACACACACACACACACGCACACACAAACACAGAGCCACTCTAACCTTTTCCTTAAAAAGAGTTGCCCTTATACAATATTTCAGATACAAAACGAATCTATTCTTGGTATATTTTCGGTCTTTATTGTACCTGTGCATTTTCCACTTGTACCTGTTAACTTTCCTCTGATATTGCTGCACCTTTTGTGTCCAAAGCTTATACTGGGTACATCTTATGGAGTTTCTACCTACGCCTATTCTACAGATCGAGCAGAGCCATCTACCTGAAGGGACTTGTGGTTTGTCTGCCTTCCTACTTACTAAGACTGGTTTTTGCTACGTTAAGTCTAAGGCCCTTTGATTCTAGACCTTGCTTCCCTACCTGGAACTTCTCTAGTTCTGGTAGTGATTCAGCTATAAGAGCAAGATCATCAACATAGAGGAGCTCCCGGGGGGAGCCTGTCTTAAAATCCTCTGTTAATGCCTGGAGGACTATAATGAACAAGAGAGGGTTGAGGATTGATCCTTGGTGAACCCCTACTTGTACCCTGAATTCTTCGCTGTATTCGTTGCCAACCCTCACCTTACTGGTAGCTTTCCTGTACAAAGCTTGTACAACTCTCACCTGGTCACCAGATAAGGGATCGGAGAACCCTGTCAAAGGCTTTCTCCAAGTCAACAAAAGCCAAGTACAGAGGTTTATCTTTGGCTAGGTATCTCTCCTGCAGCTGCCTTACCAGAAATATAGCATCAGTCATGCTTCTCCCTGGCACAAAATGAAACTGCATCTCATCTAGACTAACTCTCTCCCTAACTATTTAGGCTATGACTCTGTAACTTTCATCACCTGATCCAACAATTTGATACCTCTGTAATAATTTCTAAGACGTCACCTTTACCTTTGTAGCAGTTGACTATGGTGCTGTTACACCAGTCATTGGGTATGACTTCTTCGTGAACTACCTGATTTACAATACGAGTGACTAGACCATATCCCACACCGCCAGATATTTTAAGCATCTCAGCAGTGATTCCTGATGGACCGGGGCTTTCCTTGTCTTCATATCCTTATTGCTTTATCTACCAAGGTACTGGCGATTCAGGTAGTTGTTCCCTCAGTTGGGTCAACATTTGGCAGATTATCCTCTTCCCATTCATTCTCCACGTTCGGCAGTCTTTCATAAAGGCATCTCCAAGACTCTTTCTTTGCAAAATCATTAAATGCGAATGTACCATCATCCATGCGAACACATTTCTCTCCTATGACATCACAATTTTCTCTCACACACTGTCTTGCAATCCGAAACACTTCAGTTCTTTGGTCCTCACGTCGCTGAACATAGGCAGACTTCTTTTGTTTCTTCCTTGGTTAGATATACCTGTCTCTTAGCTTCCCTTCTGGATACCTGTTAAGGTTCCCTGCTAGCCCCACTCTTGCAGGTCTTCCGGGCTTTTTTCATACAAACATACATTTTATTTTTTATATGTATATCTATATATATATATATATATATATATATACACACACACATACATATGTGTCTGTGTGTGTATGTTCATGTGTATGTAAAATCGAACGGAAGCAGCGCTGAATGATATATATTCGTGTAAAGATATATTTAACACATTCTAGTACACTTGGACATGTGAAGATCTTTCACTGAGGAAATATTTACGGGAGAAAATTGTTCTCCTAGATGATATGTGTGAAAACACTGGGCTGTGAGCGATGTCACTGGATTTCTGTTCTCTCGCTTCATCAGCTTCAGTCACTGAATCTGCCTTTCGCTGCCTGATTAAAACAATTCGTTCT
>NC_068997.1:6392961-6398563 GCF_001194135.2 Octopus bimaculoides
CAAAAAAGAAGGGTAATTTAATAATTCGATAGAGATGAATAAAGCATGTTGAAATAAGTTCTTGGTTTGGTGCTCCTGCTTGAACCCCACCCCACCCCACCCCACCCGAACCAGTAAAAGAATAATGCGTCCAGATTTGCATTATCCAATAAATTCGTTCTTTTCTTATTTTTAAGATAGCAGGGTGTGACTTGATGGAAATTTGGTTGTTATTTCGACCGTAGGACGACCACTTCATTTGCTCGTTGGCTTGCAAGAGTATTTTTGTTTGGTATTTAATGGTTTCATCTTTTCTTTACAATAAACATTTTGTTATCAGAAACTAATCGGAGAAATTGTGAAAACCATTAGCAATCATATGGGAATTACGATACTCTATATAAGCTATAACAAGCAAAACTTCCCCAACAATTAAAAATAAACATTCGTACTTTCTCCTTGAAATTGAGCGTGTTTATGAAAACCAATCTTTTAAAATCTGAATACAACATGATGTAGGTATATTATATAAGAAGTCCTTAATACAAATCCTTGATATCAAATTTGATACCCGATAACATATGACGGAGAGCTCAAACTATTTCTCCTGAAATGCTGCATTGTGTTGAACAAAAAGAATTCGCTAAATTCTTTCACAGTTTCTTTTTCTTTTTGTATTTCATGGAAAGTTTTTCTTTTTTTTTTTAAATACTTTTGCTACTTTTATTTAATAATAAATGCATTCTACTTACTTCCGCTTTGAGATTAAGAAGGTGGCGGCGGCAGCGATAATCAAAGCATTGATAAAGGACGCTGCCGCTGTTACTATGATGATGATGAGGGCGGCAGGTGCCATCATTTTTTTCTTTTCTTTTCTTTCGAGCAAAATAAGGTCAAGTAGGACTATTCTTAATTGGGCTTTGACATCGAATGCTGACTTTGAAAAATTATGTCTAAGTAATTAGGATATACGAGAATTAATTAATTCATTTATTTATTTGGTTCTGTTATTGTCGCATATTCGCATTAAAGGGGTTTTCAAAAATCTCCCTCTTCCTTAACGAATATAACCAACACAATTCATTATTGATGTTGGAAGGCGAGTGGGTAGGCAGAATTAGTAGAGCGACAAATAGAATATGTTGTGACATTTAAATCCCTTTAACTTCAGAATTCAAATCCCGCCCCGTTCAAATTTTGCTTTTTATCCTTCCAAGGTCGTTAAAATAATTCAGTAGTCGAGGACTGGAAATGACTTATGTCTCAAGAAAATAACTAACCTTGTGTCAGGGCAACATTAGTGATTAGTTGCGGGTCAGACTTCATTGAGCAGGCACTCCAGCCATGACCATTACGTCATATTCCCAGGCTGTGTATTCTGGAGTGTATTATTCAATGTGTCCACCTTTTTAATCATTAAAGTACAGATTAAGGAAGATTTTATTGTTGTTTCCAGCAGGTCGAGTAACCACACAGAGAATCTCCTCTCCTACACTTTAGCTCGTGTTAAATCATAAAAGAATATTTTGTTAAAATTATGCAACATTTCTCTGCTTCCTAAATCACCTGAAAACCTCAGTTTCAGGTGATAATTAAACAGTACCATCTACTAATAAAGATATTAAAGAAACCGTTCAGGGCACATTGCCAGAATAACAAATGAAACGGAGTGGCACTTTTATTTTTCTTGGAATTAAGTAAATATCAACTTCATATCCCAAAATCTCCGGATCATTTCTAGCGTTTATAAGTGGGGGCTACAGAAAATGAGAAGTAGAAGTGAAAAGAGCAGGAAAGAAAGGAGGAAGAAGAGAGGAAATAAACGAGACATAGTAAGCAGCGATTTGTAAATGGGAAGAAGAAAGCTGAGTCTGCATGTCTAAACAAGTGCTTTTTGTTCGCAGCTATTCTGTATGTTGTAGAAATTAGCTGTTAACTTCCGTCGAGAGAGAGAACAGCGTATTTCATTACTAACGGAACACGTTGAGAATCTCAAGAAACAGGATATACCAACATTTGGTGCTTCTTATATACATTGAAGACACTGCAGAAGTGTTCAGGTACACTGAGAATCTTGGAATGGTAAACGTGGACACAGCTTTCAAAAGGGATTTAGAAGAGTTCCGTCCTTCTCCATCTACCTTTACACCCAGCTAACAACCTATCTATAGGTTTAATTGCTTGTCTTGTTTACTATCAATCTATCCAATTAACTCTCTATATTTCTATGTTTATCTATCTGCCTCTATCTCTATTTATCGTTCTGTCTATTTACATGCCTATCTAGTCTGCTATCAAATCAGTTATCTGTTAATCTATTATATATCTCTATGTCTCTCTATCTCCCCCTCTCTCAACCTCTTCTCTATATCTCTCGATTTACCCTGCCTCTCTCTCATATATATCTATATATATATATATATATATATATATATATATATATATATATATATATATATAGCTTTATTCCGCTTTTCTCTTTCTATCTATCTATCTTTTTATTTATCTCTCTATGAGGCTATGATTCAGAATAAATTTCATGTTTCTGATGTCTGATAATAGGTACATACAAATTAATGCTCGGGTTAACTTTCTACCTAAAAAAAAAAAAAAATTGAATCTGCTGGGGACAAACTTACAAAACACTAAGGTTTTTTTTTTTTGTGGGGCGGTCTTGTAGTCACTTTACTTGAGCTGAATTCACTACCTCTGAACATTGTGAATATGCCAACAGTTTTTAAAAGATCTAACCAACCCATACTAGCTTTAAATTTTACTGGTTTTAGATCCTGATCAACAGTGGTACAAGAGGCATTCTTCTCAAGTTGCTTTTAAATAGATTTAGACTTCAAATACTTTGTCCAATAAATCAAAAACAAAAAAATCCAACTTGAACTGCATCCTAAAATGCTTAGATGTTATAACTGCCTAAGAGTGACAAAAGGCAAAGTTTCAATCGAGTTATATGTTTAATAGAATCAAGGTAGAGACAGGTAAGCAACTGGTATCAGGTCAGATTATCATCATTCAATACACCTGTAAGTTTTTCCACCCAGTTTATTTAGGAAAAAATATTCCAAGTTCCCCTCTCGGTTTTAGATGACATTTGAATCTGAATAGGTAACATCAGCACTGCAAAATTAATGAATTTACCAGCGTGTATTTTAAAGATCAACTCCATTTTACAGGTCTAAATAGGGGACTCTAATGTTCAACCCAATACAACAATTCTCCGCTACCTTTTATCTTTGCAGGAGAACTCTGGTTTTGATCAAAGACTTTGTATGATAACCATTCGCCACACAGGATGGATTACTATAACACACTACACGGCGGCGAGCTGGCAGAAACGTTAGCACGCCGGGCGAAATGCTTAGCGGTATTTCGTCTGCCGCTACGTTCTGAGTTCAAATTCCGCCGAGGTTGACTTTGCCTTTCATCCTTTCGGGGTCGATTAAATAAGTACCAGTTACGCACTGGGGTCGGTATAATCGACTTAATCCCTTTGTCTGTCCTTGTTTGTCCCCTCTGTGCGTAGCCCCTTGTGGGTAGTAAAGAAATAACACTACACGGACAGAGTAGCATCTAACTTCATTTCTCTTCAGTAATCAATAAAGACTAGAATTGATGACTGACGACTGTAGAAAGAGTTACAGGCGCGCTCTGATTCCTTCACCAAATTTACTCTCCGAATTCCATAAATTGCTACTTTCATTATCACCAGGACTGCAATCACCACCACCACCAGCAGGATCCCTTACTATCGCAGCAATCACCATCACTACAGAATATCAACCATTGAGTTCACAATATTTTATGAAAATGAATAGATGAGGATTGTAATAGTATTTCGTTTCCGTCCTCGTCGTCATTCTAAAAGCGGTGGCGGTGGTGATGAGCTTGATCGGACGACCTAAATTCATTCTATACAGTTACTATTAGTAATGGTAGTCAACTGAAGCTCAGTAATTAAAGTCGTAAACTATTTACGCTTCAACCGTGGAAGCCCAAGAAGTGATTCACAGCCTGACAAGATTCCAATGACTAACGTGAGGCGGAGATCAATAGAAACGATAAGGGCGTATCGAGGCAATATCTTGCATTTATACAAGTTAAACGATGATGAACTGCATGCCGGACGTCAAAATTTCCTAATTAATTGAAATTTCCCCTTATATTCAGAGAGAACCAATCACCTACATAACTGTTTTTGTGTTTAATAATGAGACATCATATTTCCTGACTGACAGATGCTGGAATACAATGACGAGTTCCCAGACCAGCTGTCATCCTGCTTCCATTTTTTGTTGGAGGCTTGTCATTTCACTTAGATCGTTAATATCCATGAGATGCGACAGCAATAAATTTAAAACATTCCAATTTATTTTGCCTTCTAAATATGTTTTACCTCTTTAAGAAATTGCTACTGCTAGCTTGGTTGGATTTAAATAGCTTTTAAAAGGTGGTGGATATTTCATTTAATTATATATATATATGAGTGTGCGTGTGTGTGTGTATATATATATATATATATATATATATATATATATATAATGCAATGTGAGGCCCTTATATGACTCTTGAGCCCGCCAAAGATTTGCACATTCTAATGTATAATGCACAGTTGTGCAGGCTGGCAGAAGGAACCGGTGCCACAGGATGAAGTTTTTTAGCATGTCTTTAATCCTCCAACTGAATGACACGCCTTTCCACAGGCTGCACTTGTTCAGTCGTCAACAATAGCTGTATTATAATTTACAAAGGGATCGATTCCTGTGGCTTCTCTGATGGTTGACCAGGTCTGCATATCTTAAACATTTCCTCCTACAACTCACACACGTAAAAATCACTCCTCCATTTTCTACTGGTTCATTCTTTCTAAGCTTTCTCCTGATCTTCTTGTGCTTCATTCTCTCTCTCTCTTTCAAACTTCGAACAACAACAACCGTGGCTCTTTTCCTCCATCTATTTCGGTCTTGTGTTTCTCTGTCCCAATCAACATCTGAAATGCCTGTTTGTGTCAAAACAGTTTTAAGGTAGTCTTTGAACCTCATTTTGGGTTTATGTGCTGGCTTTCTACGATTGCTCAGCTCACCATACAAAAGTTGCTTAGGAAGACTTTTATCTTTCATTCTCACCAGATGTCCACACTACTTGAAATGACTTTACAGAATGATCGATTCTACCCTCTTACTACAACTTCTCTCAAATATCTATACATCACTGGTCGCCATTCTCCAGTTTATCCCAAAAATTTTCCGAAGACAATGTTGATGGAATCGTTCTAGATGCTTCAAATGTTTACGATAAACAACCCATGCCTCACTTCCAGCAGAACACTTGTGTTAGAAACCTTAACTTTAGTTTGGATAGATATGCTGTGGTGCGACCAGAGTAGTGATTTTAAATGAAGAATGTCGTTCATTCCATTTTCTATCCTTCATCTATTTATATAAACTCTACGGCTACTATGGATACACCCAGTAGCAGGTGCGTTTCCACTGTATGTTGATATCAAGTAGTCAATAACTGTGGACGAGTTTTGCATAGCATTCTAAGAGGTTTTTACAAAAATCTTATTCAACTATTGTGTGTGTGTGTGTGTGTGTGTGTGTGTGTGTGT
>NC_068997.1:6398573-6399943 GCF_001194135.2 Octopus bimaculoides
TACGTGACTGTATCTGTAAATTCTTTCAGTTTGAAAATGAAGCAGGCGTCTTCTTGGCTTTCTGAACCCTTCTTCGTTGTTTTTGACTCTACTTGTTGAAATCTCCACTAATTACTGCTACCGTATGGTAGGGCCACTTAAAGCTTTTTGCGTTATTAACAGATGTAATTTAAATTTCTGAAAGCCATCAAAGGTCACCCGATATAAAGGTAATGGAAGCTGACCTTTATACTACAAATGTATTAAAGTTGAGCTCTCTACACCTAATCTCAGTAACCAGCAGTGACCTATCTTGACACGTCTACCTGGAAACTGCCAAAGTATGTCAATATTTTCACTTTCATTTTCTGACCATAAAACAAAAGAATACGTTATCAATACTACCAAAGACTGGATCTTGAATATGTTTAGGCACTAAAATATTTTATCATTTTCCACGATTTCACTTAATAATAATAATAATAATAATAATAATAATTAGATTCTATTAAATAATATAAGGTTATTTTCCTTTTTACCAAAGCGTGAAAACATCGCAGATGTAAAATTAAGCGCCTGAATCTTGACAATTATTTACAGTACTTGAACTGTTTAATGTATAATCGTTACACATTAATATCTGAAAATAAGTTCATTGATAAGCGAAACAAACAGAATCTTAGGAAATGATTTTGTGTCAACAGATTGAAACAATTCACGAACTGGAATATTTTACTAGGAGGAAGTAAACTCGAATGTTACGAGGAGGTCCGCTCGAAGACGTCGGATTGTGGTGAATGTCTGTTAATTATTGTTTAGCCCTATGTCAGCCATGATCGGGAAGATCCATGATCTAAGATGTTCCAACCATGACTAGGTCTTGGACTACATTGCCAAATGTATCTTTCACTCTTTAAAAACAACAGGACGGCGGTTCTCAAACGATATATTTCTACGTACTGGTGCACCACTAAAGGGTTCCACAATTTTTTTTAAACTAACAATAAATGTCAAAAACGGTAGTCAAATACTTTTACTTGTATCCATCATTGAACTGCGCCAATGCTGGAGCATGGCCTTCAAGTATAACAAATCGGTCATACCAACCCGGCTGCTTCTCTCAATCTAATATTTTACTGACTTTTATTTATTGTATTGCTTGTTGTTTTTGACATGCCGCTTTACCATGTTATATACGCACAAACATGTCTGTGTTATATATATATATATATATATATATATATATACACACACACAAGGCAGAAATATAGTCGTCACTAAAGTGGCAAAGGGCGTTAATCAGCACCAGTATTGCTAGAAATAAGAGTCAAAACAGCTCAATAACCACGAAAAGCACTATCTTAATGACTGGCAAAGTAGTCTTTTGCATT
>NC_068997.1:6400664-6403710 GCF_001194135.2 Octopus bimaculoides
TATATATATATATATATATATATATATATATATATATACATGCAGGGGCCAGCCCTATGGTTGGTGGCGCCCCGGGCAAGCTGAACTTCGGTGTGTACAAGCTGACGGTCGAGGAAATTTCCTTGTCTTTGTCAAGCCCTCCTTGGCGCCTCCTAGCACATGGCGCCCCGGGCGACTACCCAAGTTGCTGGTACTTTGTATGCATGCATATATGTTTCAAAATAGAATATGGAAACGATTTACAGAGAACAAAAGACAAATAAACATGGGAATTCTCATCGGCCATGGAGACCACATCCATAATTTTGGTGTGTTTAGAATGTAAAGATTTTAAATGTCATGATACTAGTTATCAGGATGCATTAGCGATATATGGAATATCACCGAGATGGATAAACAAGGACTAAAAAGTGAAGGACAACGACTTACAAGTGAAACGAAATTTGCGGACAGAAACAATTCGGTAAAGGCGGCGAGCTGTCAGAAACGTTAGCGCGCCGGACGAAATGCTTAGCGGTATTTCGTCTGCCGTTACGTTCCGAGTTCAAATTCCGCCCAGGTCGACTTTGCCTTTCATCTTTTCGGGGTCGATAAATTAAGTACCAGTTGCGCACTGGGGTCGGTGTTAACGACTTAATCCCTTTGTCTGTCCTTGTTTGTTCCCTCTATATTTAGCCCCTTGTGGGCAATAAAGAAATAAGAAACAACTAATTCGGTAACAAAAGAAATATAAATAAACAAATGAATGTACAAACACACATTCATGTGTGTATTGTATGTGAGAGAGAGGAGAGAGAGAGAGAGAGACAGAGAGACAGACAGACAGACAGGTTTTGCCAAGGATTCTGACAACCAATTTGCTCAGAAAATATTGGAGAACTTGAAACTCCGGCATACCGTGGGATCGAACATGGAACCACGTGGGTTGTGAAGCAAACTTTTTGACCGCATAGTTGTATCTGCCTCTCCAATTACACCCATCCTATTCAAAAATTAAAAAGGATACGGAATAACTGGGTGCGGTTTGATCAGGTCTTAATGATGGCTTAATTTGGGGTTGAATAGCAACGACCAAAACAACAGCAACAACAATAATTCGTCTTCCAAGAATAAACTTTAAAAAAAAAACAAACAAAAAAGATACGACTGTTTCAGAAACTCTTAAACATTTTTTAGTGTGATCAGGTTGTTGATGAAAGACATTCCACGCGTGACCATCCTGTCATTTTATAGTTATTATGTATATCAAGGTCCAAATCCTAATTTGAACAAGTGTCCTTCATTTCTCAGACGTGAGGGCGTACTTGTAGAGACTTGACTGCTATTTCTAGCAGACCGAGCGACTGCGTAGTGGCTCCACCCCGGGCACGGCCTTGGCTTTGAATAATAATAATTATCATTATTATAGTTTCAATTTTCGGCACAAGGCCAGCAGGTTCAGTGAAAGGAGTAGGGCGACTTCATTGACCACGAACGGATGAAAAGCAAAGTCGACCTTGACGGAACTTCAACTCAAGAGCATAAAGACATGATAACAATGGACAACAGCGGGTTGTAGGATTATTGTTGCCAACCCGAAAGCAACCTGGTAGAGAGACTGATTTAAGATGAAACATTAAAGGGTATAAAGTTACTCAAATGGACATCGACGTGGCTCCAAATAAATACAGAATTCTTTATGTGACGGACTCGGCGGTATGTGAAGGGTGTTGTTGTTTGGTCAATCAGTTGTGGTCGAGGACGCCTAATGAGCAGAGATTATCCAAAAGTGACCCTTATCACCATTTCTATTGGGGATATATTTCTAATTCTACCAATTTCCAACGGAATTCTTTGTGGAGTTTTTTTTTACCGTGGGGTTGTTTGGTTAAGAAGCTCGCTTTGCAACCGTGTGGTTTCGTGTTCAATCCCATCGCACGGTATATCGGACAAGTGTCTCCCACTATAAGCTCCCAGCCGACCAATACCTTCAGAATGAATTTGGTAGACAGAAACTGCGTAGAAATTCATCGTGTGTGTGTGTGTGTGTGTGTGTATTTGTTCCCCCACCGCTCGACGACTGATGTTTGTTCACGTCCCCGCAACCTAGTGGTTCAGCAAAAGCGACCGATAGAATAAGCCCCAGGCTTAGAAAAGGAAAAATATTGGGGTCAATTTATTTACCTAAACTCTTCAGTATTGCCGCAGTTCAATAATTGAAACAAGATATGTGTGTGTGTGTGTGTGTGTGGAGAGAGAGGGGGGAGGGGCAAGGGAGAGACAGTCAGACAGACATGTGCATTTGGATGCCTACCCATTGCTGTTAAGAATCCAAATGTGCTTTGAACATCCAATGCTGAATTCCAAATAACGGCAATGGTGAAACATACATAGGAACTAATAATTTGTAATTGTGTTTATTTTAATTTTCCTCTACACATGCTCTGTATATCATAACTATTAACACTGTTAAGTACAGAGCTCGACTAACCACTATACTGAAAGCTGACTGGATAATAGTAATCAATATGGAGCTCTAACTCATAAAGTAGTAGTCATACAGCCAACAGGACATACAAGATATATATATATATATATATTTCGTATGTGTATTTCGTGTGCAAGATTCTTGATGTGGATACGTGTGTTGAAAGAAATACAATTAAACCTTGGGAGAGGCATTATGCCGGTAATAAACACACGCACTGGTTCAGTCCTTTATTAATTTATATAGTTTTTTGTTAAATGGAAGTGGAGAGAAAAGTTACTGAAGAGATTGCAAGACTGCAATGAAATAATTTAACAAAAAACTATATAAATTAATAAAGGACTGAACCAGTGCGTGTGTTTATTACCGGCATAATGCCTCTCCCAAGGTTTAATTGTATATATATATACATCGTCAGCAAATCATAAATCCGAAAGAGAAGCAGACTCTAGGTTACAGAGTGTAGACTAATTAGATAAAGATAGTTAAGGCCAGTCTATAGGGTTTGGGGTTACCGTCGGTTTCACGTCCAAAGTGCCAAGCTTTACAGCGTTTCCTCAGACCCTAATGGTCATTAGG
>NC_068997.1:6404022-6404908 GCF_001194135.2 Octopus bimaculoides
ATATATAAAACAAATAATAAATGAGTATATGCATATATACGTACAGGTATGTGCATACCTACGTCTACCTGTATATATAGGTGCATATCTGGGTACAGGACATTGCAAACAAAACGTAGACAAAAAAATAATAATAACCAGAGTACAGAAAACACACAGGCCACATAGAGAACATTTTCCTTCATCAGCTACCCCCATTCTAACACAGGCGTTTATGTATATATATATATGTGTGTGTGTGTGTTTGTATATATGCATGTATGTATATGAGCATGTATGTAATGTATGCATTTTAGTGAGATATAGTATAAATGAATTTTTGAAAGTATTTGTTGATGTCCACATATTAATATCGAGAGTAAGAGAGTAAAAGAAACAAAAGTTTGGATAGAAGCAAGAAATGAAAGAAAGAAAGGAAGGAAAGATTAAAAATAAAATGAGAAAATGCGATGTTTTGAGAGTCAGAAAACAGTTAAAAAGTTTTGTTTTGTTTTGTTTGTTTTTCGTTGGTTTGCTGAAAAGATCTATGAATAATAATGAAGCGAAAATATTACAGACAAGAATGAAATATATAAATAAAAAAGCGGCAAAATATATCAGAAAAAGATGAGCGTATTACAGAGAAGAAACGATTAGGATTGAAATATTAGGAAAAGAAACAAGGGGTTTCCATAGTTTTTAGCTCACCTTGAATACTTCGATGCAAAAACGTGGATGGAATATAATCCTTGCTCTCAGGTACAACAACAATTACAATAACAAACCGTAAAGGTACATTGGTGGATGAGTCTCCAACTTTAAACAGTTCTTCGAGGCATTGCTATGCTGCTTAAGGTTGAGAAGTAGTCGCAGACTCACAAGAAATTCTTTCCGAACAAGTGTTGTA
>NC_068997.1:6406529-6407958 GCF_001194135.2 Octopus bimaculoides
CTATATTTAGCCCCTTGTGGGCAATAAAGAAATAAGAAACAACTAATTCGGTAACAAAAGAAATATAAATAAACAAATTGTACAAACACACATTCATGTGTGTATTGTATGTGAGAGAGAGAGAGGAGAGAGAGAGAGAGACAGAGAGAGAGACAGACAGACAGGTTTTGCCAAGGATTCTGACAACCAATTTGCTCAGAAAATATTGGAGAACCTGAAACTCCGGCATACCGTGGGATCGAACATGGAACCACGAAATTCCGCTATGCATTTTGTCCGGTGTGCTAACAATTCTGCCAAATAATTTACAAAGGTGGAGACGTAAAACTTTTAAGCATATTCCGGCATACAGTAAAAGAGTATTCTGTTTTTATATGATTACAAACAACATCCGGCGTGTTTCGCCCTACTTTCAGCTCCCCGACACGCTGTAGCATATCTTGCGTGACATTTTCCAGCATCTCAGTGATTCTCTGTTTAAGTCCCCCTAGTCTTGTAGGAAAAGTGAGGACATAGACCTGTCCATAGCCCATAGAAAAGAATCACAAGGTGTCACGTCGGGTGAACGTGGTGACTATTTCAACAGCACATTGTCATGATCACCGGCATACCCGATCCAAACTTAGTTTCCCTGCATTTTGTTAAAATTTGAGATCATTTGAGCAAGATTTAGCTATGTTATTATACTACGAAATGATGTCAATTTTGGAGTGGGGAGGGTACCCTGTATATAAAAAAAAGGAGTAAAGATCCTTTCCGAAAAATTACAGTGCTTTATGCGAAGGTAATTTTTTTTTTTAAGCAAAGATCCACGCCATATTTCAATGGATCAAAAAAATGTAGGCTTTGTGTAATATAAAGATCTCATATTCCATTTAGATCTAAGAACTCTACTGGCCTATTGAATTCTAGATCTGAACTTTCTATTAAATGTAAACATATGAAGAAATTTCTTTTATCGAACTGGAGGACACCATCCTCTCTGGATTAAGCACACGGTCTCACAGACTTTGGTTTCTTTCCTGTTAAAGTAATTTATACCAACCACATTAATTCTAATAAACAGACAAAAGGATGCCATTCTTGATTCTATTTATATTTCCGTTTCTATTTTTGTCCCATTCAACTGTCTGCTTTTCCTCGTTTTTTTTTTTTTTTCCTTTACCTTCTTTTAAAACAACAGTATCCTATCTACATTCTTTCAAAAAAGACCAACCAGGAGTCTGAAAGATTGTTTTGATACACAGGGGTTACCTCTTTATTGTGCGTTCACAGCATGAAGCTAATAGTAGTTCGAATTTAAATACTCTGTATATTAAATTATATTTATCTCTCGCTGGATGGAGTACGTTTTCTGTTAATCCCGCCAATAACGGAATAGTAAATTATATACATATGTGGATATATATATGTATATATATATATATAT
>NC_068997.1:6407978-6426323 GCF_001194135.2 Octopus bimaculoides
GAGAGAGAGAGAGAGAGAGAGAGAGAGGAGAAGCAAAAAATGGATATAACAATGGATATAATAACAGCGAGGTTTTCGCTGGTATGTCTTTAATTAAATAGATAACAAAGAAGGAAGAAGCAGAGATGAGGGTAGTATTTACGATCGTTTCAATTTACTGGTTTAAGTAAATCTCTTCAGAATGCGAATATAAATAGACGCATCGGTTAGGATGCGAAAATAATTGATACATATGTGATGGTAATGTAAACAAAGTGGTAATTCTTACATTAAATTTTTGTATGTAAATTAAGCAAACTAATACTCGATAAATACTTCCCTAAGCTAAAAAGTAAAACAACCCTGGAATTATGGTCCAACACATATGAAGTCATTAACTGGTTCTCCAACATACAGAATAAGAGCAACTACAAATTCATACAGATAGACATAGTAGACTAATACTCCTCAATTAACCCTACGATCCTAATATATGCCAAAAATCACACACAATTGAACATGAAGGAAATAAATGTAATATTGGAAGCGAGGAAATCACTTATTAGCTTTGATAACAAACTCTGGGTATGTAAAGATACCCCTAACTCTATAGAGAGCGGCCATACATCGGGCGAATGACTTTGCCCAATACTTAAAAAATTTCCTTCTTGCAGCGCACAAGCTAATTCCATTTTGAAAATTTATGATTGTTTGTTGTGGAAAATATCAATCCCACAGAACTGATTTTCGCTGACGTAGATTATTATTAGTTTCCTTAGGAATTTATTGATGTTTTCCTTGATTTTTCTGTACTATTATCAACTACATATATACCTCTACGAAAAAATATTTTCAAAGCGTAATAAGCAATAAAGAGGAATCGAGGATCTTGGAGTCCACTTGCCTAGAGTGATTACCTAACCAAGTGATCACCAATTGCTTAAGTGATCATGTAAACCAAATGGATTTCAATTTCGCTAGGAAACAAGGATCTCCATGTTGAAAAATGTACCACTCAACATACAGGATGTTCGGGCTAAATTTGGCAACAGTTTACATAAAAGGAAAGGAAACACGGAGTGAAATTTGTACATTTATATAATAAAAAGTTCAATAATCCTCAAAAATTACTAGGAAATAACTTTGGTTGCAGCAAAATATTTCTTACAGTTTAAAAGAAAAAGGGGATATATTCCTAGACTCCCTACACCTATCAAAAAAAAATAAATAAAAAAATTTTTTTTTTAATGGATGGTCATAACTGGAATGTCTTCAATTCTGTTTAATCAGGGTTCACCTGGTTGAATATAAATTTTTTGTTCTGATGCAGAAGCTAGGGGTAAGTGAGACTCATTCAAGTCAATTAGAGAGAGGCTGTCACTAAGATGGAAGTCAATGAATTTAGTGTGCAGGTAGGAGTTCACCAAGGATCAGTTCTTAGCGACTTCTCATTTATCATAGACTTCCAGGCCATAACAGAGGAATCTAAGATTAAATACCTTTGAGAGTTCCTCCATGCCAATGACCTTGTTCATATAGCTGAATCTCCGCCAGAGTTACAGTGGCATGTAAAAAGCACCATTTGAGCGTGATCGTTACCAGCGTCGCCTTACTGGCACGTGAACAAAACATTCGAGTGAGGTCGTTGCCAGTGCCGCTGGACTGACTCTTGTGCAGGTGGCACGTAAAAAACACCATTTGAGCGTGGTCATTGCCAGTACCACCTGACTGGTCCTCGTGCCGGTGACACGTAAAAGCCCCCACTACACTCTCAGAGTGGCTGGCGTTAGGATGGGCATCCAGCTGTAGAAACTCTTCCAAATCAGATTGGAGCCCGGTGCAGCCATCTGGTTCGCCAGTCCTCAGTCAAATCGTCCAACTCATGCTAGCATGGAAGGCGGACTTTAAACGATGATGATAATAAAGTGACCAAGTTAGTAGTGGAAGAGGATGCTCTGAAAGTGTAGTCACTAGAATAAGAACCAGTGGGGCAAGTTCAGAGAGCTATTACCTCTGTTGGTAACAAAGGGCCTCTCTCTTTCAGAGTAAAGAGCAGATTGTATATTTCCTGTGGATGGACAGCTATGCTACATGGCAGTGAAACATGGGCTGTGTCCGCTCTTTGTCACATCCTCACCGTCTTTGTCTCTCCTCTCTTTCTTCTTCATCTGAGGTAGCCATGTTTCTCTTCTAATGCAAGACCCCTTTTCTGTCCCTCAGTACTACTCATCCCCTCCCTGCCCCAGTCGAGGTGTCTTGTCCTGCAAGTTATTTGGTAACTTCACTGCTACTGATGCCACATGAAAAGCACCCAGAACACTCTGTAAAGTGGTTGGCATTAAGAAGGGCAAACAACCATAAAAATCACACCAAAACAGACAGCACAGTGCAGTCCTCTGACTTGTCAGTTTTTGTCAAACCGTCCTAACCATGACAGTATGGAAAATGGATGCTAAATGATGATGATGATTTTTTTCCATGCTAACACATGTTGGATGGATTTCCTCTTGAGCACATCAATATTCATCACAGACTTGTATATCTAATCAGTGATGGCCATCATCTGGAGAGCTGCGCACTTATCTTACTCTGCTACATATACTTTCTATTAATCACACTCGATTTTCAACCAAACAGGAGACAATTTTAAATTGAGAATATTAATCAGTTAATTAAGTAATTAATGACCAAAACAAAAAAAGATTTTACTTTCTGAATGAGAAAATATGAATATAGGACAAGAGTGAAAGCATTGGATCAACTTTTTTGGTCTACATTCAATGAAAAGCCTTTTTTGGATATCAATAACATTGTCTGCTATTATTCTCAAAAGGAGAACACAAATGGTGCAGTGGATCAAGCTTACAAAATCTCAAGGCATCAATGGTTTGCAGATGATTATCATGGAATTACCTGAATGCAATGAATAAATAAAAATAAAATTTGAAATTTTCACTTACAATGATGAGATTCTCAATAAGAGAAAACTCAAGAAGTTTTTTTCTTTCCATGTCGCTTACAAAACATACAGGTAAATATATTTCTTCAAGACAAGTTCAAAATATTCAAACAGTTGATAGATCAAGAAATAAAAAGAAATTTTCAAGGCAAAACAAGACTGAGCACTGTCAACAGAATCTTGAACCCTTTCAACTCATCAGCATGCTTTAGCAAGCGTGGTTTCATCTGACCCCTCAAAGACACAAAGGTAGATAGGCTCACTTAATTAGCAGAAACATTGTTAGTATCAGCTGTAAACATAAACCTATATAACCATCCGTTTTTTCTGTATTTAAAAGAAATCACTTCCACAAAAATATAAAGGATTAATAGTCATTCAGTACAAACTGTAAACATCAACTCATTTGAGCTGCACATTTTGAACTATCAAAATTTAAAACGTTCTATCAAGTCATATGTATTGAGTTCAATTTATTTTCAAAGCTGCTTTAAAAGATGATTCACAATATGAGGACAAACATCCTTTTCACATTTATAAGACATTACATTTACAAGTAAAATCCAACTAGAAAAATAATCAGCAGATATTTATAGGTTTGGCTGAAAATTAGAACTAATTAAATAACATCAACAAAAGTATTAAAATATGATAATCTATAAATATTTACAATGAAATAATGCTAATTAATAGACATTTCCATATTGAACACAAACTGTTGAAATAATCAATTTCTTTCCTTAAATATTGAAGAAAATATAGCTAATGTTTGGAATACAGTAAAAATTATATATAAACATGGCTACACACAATTCATATTCATGTTTTTTCATGTTTCTAAGCTGAGAAATGTTATTTAAAAAATAAAAAGGACAAGATACACTGATTAAATCCAATTATCAAAGTTGCACATGGAATTATCTTTTAGCATGTAAGGATATAAAAATATACAGAAAATATTTTCCCATTTTTTAAGATTAAAAATATAAAATATTTACGAAAATAATATAGTAACAAAATTTTTAAAAATTAAACTTTTTCCATTTACTTGTAGCCAGGAATTTAGAGGAAGTACACTTGCTCGAATCAACTTCTCATATGCTACTGATACTTATCTTATCAGTCCCAGAGATAAAATGGCAAGCCGACTCCAGCAGGATTTGATCCCAGGATATCAAAGGTCATGAAAAAAAGAGACAAATTATTACCAGACATTTTGTCCAGCACTAGCAATTGTCACCAACTTCCTTCAAGATGAAATTTTACAAAGAGAGTGCAATGAGTGAACTTTTCTTTCAAGGAAGAATATTTCATTTTGCATGTGAAGTAAATGTTGTCATACACCAATACAAAGTCATATAATAACAAACAGCAATTATACCAGGTTTCAAAAGATTAGAATGAATACCTAGAAGTGGTCAACGTCAAGGATCAACTTAGAAACCAAGAAATTAAATTGTTATGAATGCAGAAGAACTATTAAACACTTCATTCAAGGCCCTCCTTTGTTAGATATTTCTTGTCACAACCCATAGACTCACGTTACTTTTTACATTTGTGGCTAAAAGCTTCGAAAAATACACTCAAAACATAAAATGGCCAAGAGAGGCTTAAAACAAATGTTTTGTGCATTCACATTTGGCTACTTTTAAAAATTAGAATTCTCAAATAGTGACTCCCAAAGGCCCCTTCCAAAGCAATTTTTTCTTGCTACTTCTTCATGGTTAGTGCAATGTGTATATTTTTCAAAAGAAATTTGTTACACAAATGGTATTAACATGACAAGAAAAATAGTTTGATCTATGCATCACAATTTCTTTGATTTATGTATAACAATTTCTTAATTTTAAAGTAAGTCTTATATCAGTTGGAAAAAGTGTGATTCGTTTTGCATGTAAAGTACACAGATAAGAGTCTGAGAGGAGAGACACTAAATACGCTTCTGATGCTTCTTGCAATGCCAATAGGGCAATACTTTGCCAGCGAAGGTCTGTAGTAAAATAGGAGCCAATTTCTCTCACTAGCCGAATGAAAGGTGATTTCTGAATTAAGAGATTGCAAGATTTCTACAAAGAAAAGACAAAAAGAGAAAAAAAAAAACAATATTAAGTATGCAAGCAATAATTAGTTTTTAAAACTTTTAAAGACAATGAAAACGATAGGCAAGAAATTCACAAATCCCAATCCCCAGTCCAAACCATGCCAACAGGGAAGGGAATATTAAATGATAAGAATGAATCTACTGATAAATATTTGGAAACAACAAGCAGTACAGCATGTCATTTCCAAATTTCTGACAGAGTGGAATTTTGTCATGCGGTGTATACTTATTCTCTAGTATTTTTGGTCCTTTTATATTTCTACTATATATATATATATGTATGTGTGTGTGTGTGTGTGTGTGTGTGTGTGTGTGTGTATAAATTTAATGTTCAATATACAGATTTATATAATCCCTTGGTAATCACGAAAAAGCTCCTTTAGGTGGACCTGGTTACAAACCACATAATAAACAAATTACATAAAAGTGTAATGCAAAGCCTTGTGCAGTTGAAATCCAGTAAATCCAATGAGCGAAGAATGTTTCTTGAGGAGTGTGTGTGTGTGTGTGTGTATATATATATATATAGCGGCGCATCAGCATGGCCACAGCTCTGAGCTGAAACTAGAGGAAAGACAATAGATAGATAGATAGATAGATACATACATGGGTTGGACAAAATAATGGAAACACTTAAAATTTCAAACAAATGTATTTTAATATGGGGTAGGACTGACTTTGGCAGTAATTACAGTTTGAATTCTACGAGTTATGGACTCATACAAAATTTGAATTGTTTCCAAAGCAATTTTCGTCTATTTTTCAGCTAAAACAGTCTCCAGTTCTTGTAGTGATGATGGTGGAGGATGTCGACTCCTTACTTGTTTTTCTAAAATGCACCACAAATGTGCAATAATATTGAGATCCGGGGACTGTGGTGGCCAGATAAGATGTTCAACTTCATTAGAATGTTCCTTGTGCCATTCAGTAACAACTTTAGCTGTGTGAATTGGTGCATTATCATCCTGAAAGATTGCGTTTCCCTCTGGAAACAGTTCTGCAACCATAGGATGAATTTGATCAGATAAAATGCTTAAATAGCCTTGACTATTAATTCTGCTATGAAGGGAAACCATTGGGCTGGCAGATTTCCAAGATATAGCACCCCCACCCAGATCATCACAGATCCTTCTCCATGTTTAAACGTTTACAGCCCCCTTCCTTTATAACTCTATGTAAACAAGCATTCTTACTTCTAACGGTCACTTACTTGGCCATGTAATATTATAACCTCATCATTTCGCATTTGTCTTGCTTTTATATTTTGATTCCCTGACGATGAATATATGTGCAATTCCAGCAGCTCTTACTTCTTTGGAGTAGAGCACACATATATTTTGAAACATGCGTAGGAATTAAAGGAACTTTTATTTATATGCGTTTTGCTCCATTTATTGTTATTATTCATATCAACTCAAAATGCATCACTTCAACTTGGTATCTCTACCTATAAAACGGGTGTGATATCCTGGTGTTTTGTGTAATTTTTGCTATCCATGGTAACTATTAACATATTTACATTGTCAAAGGTTTTTTTAAACTGAGATAAAATTTATATATATATGTGTGTGTGTGTGTGTGTATGTATGTATATATAGAATATAAAGTCAGGAGGTATGAGATGAATGTATTTATTTTACCAGTTGATGTCCATAGGATGACAACCGATTCACAGCGAACCTCATGCAAAAATGATTTATTTTAGTGTACGATAAATTACTTTACATGTCTACACAAGTGTGTATGCTATAAATTGCAGAGTACCACTGAACATTTTAACAAACGAATGCAGATATAAAAGGCTCAGATCAACAGACTATCATGGTTACATTAATTTTTCAACTGGAGCAGTACTATGCAATTTATAGCATACACACTTGTGTAGACACGCAAACTAATTCATTATACATTAAAATTAATTTATTTTTGCATGATGTTGGTAGCAAAACAGTCATCCTATGGATATCAACTGGTGAAATAAATATATCTCCTGACTTTACTTATATTATAAATATATGATGTCTGTGTACAAACAGCCATGCTCCACAACAGTGAAACATGGGCTGTGACCACAGAGGAGATACGAAGGTTTGAAAGAAATAAAGTCAGTATGCTGTGCTGGATGTGCAATGTCTGTGCATGTACAACAGAGTGTGTCTTGAGAGAAAAACTGGGCATAAGAAGCATCAGATGTGGTGTGCAAAAGAAACAAATGTGCTGCTATGTAAAGCTGTGTAAAGAAGTGCTGACCTCAAGCTGTGGAGAGAACTTGTGGAAGAGGTAGACCCAGGAAGCTATGGGACAAGGTGTTGAAGCATGATCTTCAAATGTTGGCCCTAACAGAGTTGATGACAAGTGACTGGGACCTTTAGCGATATACTGTGTTGGAGAAGACTTGTCAAGCCGTGGCTGTTGCCAGTGTCACATGATTGGCACCCATGAAATCATAATTATGACCGTTGCCAATAGCATGATCTTCGAATGTTGGGCCTCACAGAGTCAATGGCAAGTGACTGAGACCCTTGGCGATATGTGGTGCTTAAAAAGATTAGTTAAGCCAAGTGAGATTATAGTCATGGCCGTTGCCAGTGTCATGTAAATGGTACTAGTACCGGTGGCACGTAAAAAGCACCCATTACACTCTTGGAGTGGTTGGCATTAGGAAGGGCATCTTGCCGTAGAATCCATGCCAAATCAGACTGGAACCTGGTGCAGCTCTCTGGCTTACCAGTTCTAGTCGAACCATCTAACCCATGCCAGCATAGAAAGCGGACGTCAAATGATAACGATATATATTGAATGTGTAATATATAGAAGATCTGAATGCTATTTCAAGCATTCCGAACATCTAGTCCCGTTTTACCTTTTTTTTTTTTTTTAAATAACAAACAGATTCTCAACTGGGAGTACTACCACGCAGATAATACATAGACTGACCAAGAATACTGCAAACATAAAACTCACAAAAATAAAACCCATCCGTAATTAAGGGAACAGGACGAAAAATGAAAGCGAGAAGTATTTTTTTGGTAGGATGTTATTAAACTTTCTTCGACTTGGAACAGTAAAAGTTAGCTCCCTTGAACTACAATTTCTCTCAAATAAACTACTTTTTGAAACGATTCAATATTTTGTCAAAAGATTTCCTTGTTTAGATTTCAGATTGATATTCAGTGAAAGAGAGAAATTTGTTAGCAAGAAAAGACGCTTCTCAAGTGTTGTGAGACAAATATCAATCTTAAAATGATTCCTGTGGGGAGTGATGGCAGACTTAGTTCCAGGAGTTCGAAAATCGCACGTTAGGGCCGAGGATAGGTAATATTTGGAATCTTAATTATCACTCTGAATGGACAAGAAGAAAAACAGGTTTCTGGCTGTTTTATTTGCAGGGAGAAATCGAAGAACGAGATAATTGTGTTATACAAATTATAGCATCATTACACAAGATATCCTGATGAATTAGGTACTACTAAAGCAGCGCGGACCCGAACGCGCAGTCGCGCGTCCGCGCTAGCTAGTCTTGAGTGGTCGATCCTAACCCTAACCCGCGTGTGCAAATGAATACGTGTTTAGGGTTAGGGTTAGGATCGACCACTCAAGACTAGCTAGCGCGGACGCGCGACTGCGCGTTCGGGTCCGCGCTGCTTTAGTAGTACCATGAATTACTTCAAAAGGTTTCTCATGCGTCTTTTAAAAGGCGAAACTCTACTTTAATAAAAACAGAGACAAGGGCGATCTTTCCTTGTTTGTACATAAAATAGCAAACAACAAAATGAAAAGCAGTGAAATGAATGAAAACGAAAACAATAATTATTAATATTAGGGATTACAAAGGCAGCGAGTTGGCACGAGATCGACTCTGCCTTTCATCCATTTGGGGCCACTAAAATAAGTACCAGTCAAGCACTGTGATCGATTTAATAGACTAACCACCCTCCAGCCCCCAAATTTCACGCCTTGTGCCTACAAGAGAAAGGAATCTTAGTAATATTTGATGTATTTGAGAAACTGTATGAAAACTTAAGATTTGTGGAAATGTCGCCACGTAAAACCCTTGTGAATAAAGAAAAGATTGTCTCAGTTCTATATATATAGCACAATATTTACTTGAGATCAAGTGTTCTCAACCATTTTTGACCAATGAACTCCTTTGATTACTATTTTATTCTGGTGGACCCCTATAGCCACTTGATGTTTAAAAACTAGCTTTATAGAAGCTTCCTTCGAATTCCTATTTTGTTCTTCACACATTAATTTGTGTAGGTTGAACTATGTAAAGTGTTAGAGAAAGAAATCTCACTGTTTAGAGGGGGGGTTTCATACATACCAATATATACAGTATCATCATCATCATCATCGTTTAATGTCCGTTTTCCATGCTGGCGTGGGTTGGACGGTTTGACTGAGGTCTGGAGAGCCAGCGGCTGCACCAGGCTCCAATCTGAACAGGCAATGTTTCTACAGCTGGATGCCCTTCCTAACGCCAACCACTCCGTAAGTGTAGCGGGTGCTTTTTACGTGCCACCGGCACGGGGGCCAGTCAGGCGGTCCTGGAATCGCCCACGTTTAGATGGTGCTTTTTACGTGCCACCGTCATAGGGAGCCAGTCAGGGGACACTGGCATCAACCACGTTCGGATGGCTTTTACGTACCACCGGACCACGTTTGGGTGATGCATTATACGTGCCATCTGGAGCAAAATCTTTACATGGGCCCTTAAAATATTGTTTGTGGATACCCAATTTACCATTTTGTTGCGTGGATCCCCATTAAAAACCTAATGGACCCTCAAGGGACCATGTGCACCTTAGTTGAGAACCACTGCTTTAGATGAAACTTCATGGCCCTTTAGTTGTGCTCATATAAAATACTGCAATGTTGTCTCATAAAGAAGACTGTGGTTTACCGTTTAATGATCCGGCAATAGTTTTCATTTCACTTTGTAGTAGTTCCATTATACGTACAAGAAACGAAAGATCGCAATGTCAGAATGGGCTCTGATAGCTAGCTTTCTTGTTTCAGAACAGACTTCCGAGGAAATGACGGTACAACTCTGGAGAAAATTCAATCTTTACAGAGTTGTTTAAGAATGAGGAGTACTATGAAATAGGTGGTACCACGCAGATTATACAATATATGGCAGTATTGTTGCGACGTTGGTACATATAGGAAAGAATATTTAGGAAAGCTTGTACAATGGGATATGTTACTTAATAGGATTCGTTATAAGTTTGTTCAGGAAGTTGATATAATCAACCAAGGAACTGCTTTTAGACCTCCTCCACCGAAAATAAGTCAAGGAAAGCCATCGTTGTTATGCTCCAGTTCACAACTTCTTGACTCAGCACAAATTCTCAGTTTTAACAAATGTAATAACAGAGACAGGAGACATCTAGCAATATGAAGGAATAAAAGAGGGTGTTTGTCAGGCATCCGGCCTTAGATTGCCGAAATATGGTCAAAATCTCAGAGAAAAAGTTTTCATTAACAATGTCAGTGATATTTCTTTTTAGGTTTCATTTTTCCTAACTGATAGTCCTACTAAAGTATACTTAGCAGTCATACTCAAGTTTATTCGCAGACATAATGCCAAGATATTTTCTTTTTCGCTTTCCTTTTGCTTGTTTGTTTACATCTGCGATAAAAATGTTGTTACAATGAAATCTATTTCCTGAAAAACAGACAGACAGAAATGGGTTACCATGCTACAGAACAGAATAAAATCTGGACTAAGAGGCAACTGGTGATAGTCTATGCCGGACTCTTATTTTAAGAAAGGGATTAATAAAGTAACTCCGAGTAGACCCTTTGCTGTGTGAGGTGGTCGATATACCAAAGAGAAATGTAGTCTTTAATCAATGTTTTGAAATAAATTCATAAACTAACCTGGTATTTCCGGATTTCTAAAAGAGCCCTTTGGGTTCTTAATGTTTTCTGAGATCGTCTTTTTTTAGATGACTTCCTAGATCGATTGTGTGTAGATTGTCTACGAGTTGGTTGACTGGAGTCAAATTCATCAAATGGCGATGTTGAACCACTGGAAGAATATGTGCGATTCCTGGGAATACTTTTACGGCGTACCATTTTCGATGATTAAAAGTGGGGAAAACAACTATCAACTTAAATTAGAATATTGGCGGGAAATAGATATTTTTTACTAACGGTGTTCGATCAATATACGTTAACCATTAAATTTGTGTTAAGTCATGATGCATTGAAAACCGGTAGGCAAAATATTCGCAGTTCATTGAAATTTCTGTTATTTGAAGAGATGAAACAAAAATTGGTCATGCATTTTCTTTTGCCAACTAAGAGGGAGATTTCAATTAACAGAGAATGTTTATGTGAGTGGAGGTAAAGAATACGCACACCACCTGTTTCCGGTGTAACCCTAACGCTAACCCTCTTTACCTTCGTCATTTATGTGTACGTCAAGTCAACAAGTAGAAGCCGATTTTAATTACTGTTATTAATAAACCTGTCGATTTCACTTTTGATTATTTATTTACTTTTGGCGAGACTGCGGTCTCTTGGGCGCTTGGCGTATATTTTTTTTTTCGCGCGTAGTTGATTATTTTGTTTGTCATTTTTTTTTATATGCTTTCGTTTGTTTTAGCTATAACAGCCAACACCGTGCTTGAGCAACGTGGTAGAATAAATAAAAGTTATTCGTTTAGTTTTTGCATGAGGAAAATACAAGGGTATATATCTAATGATGTAAAACATGAAAGCACACCCACCCTTTGTTATTTTGGTTTTTCAATAGCTTGATACTGACAGAAGTCACATACTCCTCCTGTAGATTGCATTCCTTCATTTGTAGAGACAGGATTTCCTTTGGCGAGGCAGAAATTGTGTGGATCTAATGAATCATTTTGTTGAAGCTTGCATCCACCGCACATCAGCCCCTGCAACTGAAAGCTGGGATTCTTTATCATTGAGGTTTACTCTTCTAAGTATGTTTGGTTCAGGACTGTTCATTTTTATATTCATTGCTAACTTTTATATCTGGAGGCTTTTCACCTATCCGCCATCTGGAGATCCGGCGGAGGGAAGTTTTGTTTCCATTCTAGGGGCTACCAGATGGTTTGGCTCAGTCCTCCCCACCAACTGCCTTAAAGACACTCCTGATTTTCTGTAGGGGGTTTATTCCCTTAGTCTTTCACACTCTTGTGTGTATAAGCAAATAACAAATGGAATATAAGAGAATATATAAAAAAATAAATATATAAATATAAAAAGATGCTTTGGTGTGTTTACATCCCTGTAATTTAGCAGTTCAACAAAAGAGACCGATAGAATAAATACTAGGCTTACAAAGAATAAGTCCATTGCAACCAACATACTGGCTGTGAGATTGACTCTGAACCAATTCTTCAAAGCGAAACATGAAGGTTGCATTGTTTAAGACAAGAGGGAATGAAAGCCACTCAATGAGCCCGAATGGCAGAGACATGTGACAACGAAGCCACAATTCGATCTTTGGTGGAATAAAATGGGCAGATGGTACTCAAGCCCAAGCTGATGTGTGCGGCATTTCAGCAGCACTTCACCCAACTGTTTGGGACAAATGGCATCCCGGAATGCAAGATGGACTTCAGTGCCTACCTCGATGGCATGCCACAATTCTCGATCAAGGGTTGATGAAGAGGAGAGGACACTTGCCCTAAGGTCAGAGTGATCATGGTTTTTGTGGGGTTTCCACGAGCAGCTCTTGGAAGTTTCCCTCTTTTGGAGATTTTAACTGTTAGAATCTTCGTTATTTTTTATTTAGACGTTTCAGTACCACACTGTTTGTATCATACTATCATGTGCCGTCTCCAGTCTTTTTATATGAACCCTCAGTGGTTAGAGCATCAAGCTCACAATCATGAGGTAGTGAGTTCAATTCCTGAACTGAGCAAGACACTTTATTTTATGTTGCTCCAGTTCACTCATCTACTGAAATGAGTTGTGACATCACAGAGTGCCAAGCTGTATCGGCCTTTGCGTTTCCCATGGATAACATCAGTGCAATGAAGTGGGGAGGTTGGTATGCATGGGCAACTGCTGGTCTTCCACAAACAATCTTGCTTGGACTTGTGTGTGCAATCCTATGGTCATTCATGACCATAGGGGGGTCTTTACCTAGTGGTTAATAAAGAAAAGATGATGATGATGATGGTGGTACTGAAGATATTAAATCTTGCAGAGAGCAACAAGTCAATAAATCTATTTTTAACCCTTCAAAGGAAATATATTTCAAGTTACACAATAGAAACAGTTTGATATAAGAAGTATTAAATTATTATGTTTCTAGTTTTATGACCAACTTAAGAATAATATCAGTTTTATACCTTTTTCTGATCTAATTAAATAAACTCCTGCAGCTTCTTTTCTGTGGAAAATAAAGGGAGCTAACTGACGTCAATCAGTGAGTGCACTCAGGTTTTTGTTTGTTTGTTTGTTATTTTTTCTTTCCTTGTTTAATTCCAAGTCTCAAATAAGTTAACAGCTTATTGACGAAAGGATTCAGAATTTTTGTTTTCTTTAAATGTCGTTCCTAAATGAAATACTGTCCTACAGAAGCTTGGTGTATGCTATAGCTGGGGCTACCGTATGTATGAAACGTCTGTTATGCAATTTTATTTGCTCTCTATCTCTCTCTCTCTCTCTTTCAGCCCTTCATTAATGTTTATTTTTATGAGGATAGTCATTACAGTGTTAATTTTCAACATTGTTTTTTGTCGATCCGTACTAACATAGCCAATCCCTAAAGTCACATAATTTTATGCCTGATAATTGCAACTGTCTTCTTTCTTGCGTGGTTTTCTTGTGACATTGCGACTCGATTGAAAATCTTAGTCTTGATTTGTTTTCACAACGTATCATGCATTTCTTTTGTTGTTTCCATAACATATTCTATTTATTACTTAATATCTTTTATGGAAACTAATTTCTCAGATTTCCTCACCATATTACGGTGAAACTCTGGTCTTTAATTAGGCATGAAATATTGTTTATCGAAATGAAAATAAAATGAAAACGGGTCTGATCTATATTAAGCACAAAAAAGACAGCACTGTTGTTTGAAACTAAACTGGATCTGGAGGAAAACAGAAATCTTGATTTCAAAACTGGAATTGTTATGGAATAAACGAGGATTGAAGTACAAGAATTGATGATTAACCATCTTTCAAAACATTACCGTCTACAAATTAACACTAGGGCAACTGACAGATACTGGTGTGTGTGCGAGAGAGAGAGAGAGAGAGAGAGAGAGAGAGAGAGAGATGGCCGAAATTTCGAAGTCACTATTAAAATTATTTTCGTTAAAGAATGATTTTGTACTCCATCAAATGTATTGTGTAATCCTTCAATATAACATAAACACACACACAAAATCTAACATAACAATGTTTATACAAAATCATAACAATTTTCAACAAGCTATTTTTAAAATAATTCATTTAAAGATTATTTCTAATATTGTAAGATTTGTTTAGTTTAATTATCTTGCGCTTTGCTTTTAAAATTTGTTTTTCTTGTTTGTAAAATTAATTTTACAATATTAGAAATTTTTTTTATCATATGTATTTTATTAATGAAATCATTTTTTCTTCTGATTTTCCATTCCCTTTCTCAATAAATATAGATTTAGTCTAAACCAACCTTCACTCCTTTATGACTGGTTTATGAAAACAACTTTTGTATCTGTTCTCGCTTTTTTCTCACCTGTTGTGTTTAAGAAGGAAAGAATTCTTATTCATAAATTGGTTGGAGATTAATGTACGGAGTTTGAAGAGTTGGGGACAAGAATTTTGTGGGAGTATATGAAAAGGGAAAGAGTTCTTAAGCGAACGAACCTCGCAAGAAGGATTGATGTATAACATTTATGTAGTTTTAGAAAGATAATGATAAATCGGTGAATAACATCAGGTGAACAGTAAGTTACGGACATTTTTACAATTATTTTAAGCAGCAAAGGTAAAAATTACATCATCATCGATCTGGAACTTCAGGAAAGAGGTGGAAGACGAAACACAATTAACGTTTCTTTTAATGAAATCATTAACAGCAACAGTCAACTACAGTTGTCTCCCTTTTTTATCGATATTTTATCAATTACCAATCGATCACCCACAAGCAAGAGTAATAATAGTGTATTGGCGAACAGGAATGAAAATTTTGCCTACCCATTGCTCTTTCCTAATCCCGATAATCTACTCTTGTGAAAATTCACTCACATTCAACTAACCTCTCCGATAATCTTACATAGAATGTTTTATGCATTGTGTCTCATCGGTCACACGAGGTAAAAAATAAATAGATAAATAAATAAAACAAACGGAATGAGAGTGAGTGACGGCCAGAGCCGGTAAATGTGGGCTAACTATAGTAAAAATCGCCAAGTCTGGCGATCTTACGGTACGAGTCCTAAATGTCGGCCTTTTCCGTAAAAAGTGTCTTCGGCGATCTTTACCAAAGATCGGCCGTTTCCGTAAAAAGTGTTGGAGAGAAACAGGGAAACGACGTCATAAAAGCGAAAGACATATAGAGAGCGCAATTTATTTTGAAGGGTTTAGGGTTAGGGTTTTACGGTTTGGGTTAGGGAATTCCGTCCCTAACTGTAACCCTAACAGCGTAGTGAAGATCGTGCGGGTGTTACGGAAAAGGCCGATCTTTGGTAAAGATCGCCGAAGACACTTTTTACAGAAAAGGCCGATATTTAGGACTCGTACCGCAAGATCGCCAAAAGTCTTGTTCTGCTGTAAGCAGCTGGTATTTTAATCAAAATAAAACTGTAAATTTTGATAGTAAATTGTATTTAGCTTACCAGTTTCAAACACACACACACAAATATATAAATATATATATGAAATTAAATATTTAACACTTTTGTTTTCAAAGTATAATTCCTTTTTCCAGCTAAAGAATAACATATTCTAAAGATTTCATCGATCTTGAAAATGTAAACAAACAGGCACGCACAGACACGTTCAAACATTCACATATACATACACGCAAATATACGTATGCACATTCATGTGTGTGTATAAAGATGTATGAGTGCATGCACACACACACATAAATATACACATATATTAAACGTTTGGAGTAATCTCTTACTGTTTACATATATAAGTATATATATGTTGATATGTGTGCATATATGTCAATATATGAGTGTGTATATATATATGTGTGTGTGTATGTGTATGTATCTATGTACTAGCTTAAAAGCCACCCCATCGGTTTTTTATGAAGATTTGGGAATCCAAAATTTCAGGATTGTGGGTCAGTATTCAGCCTGATTCCAAAATGGTATGATACGTTGGGCTACGGCCTCTAGGAATAAAGTTGAAAAAATGTGACACACTGACATTCACATTTATTATATTACTAGCTGATGTACCCAGTAATTCCCAGGAAAGCAGGGCTTATCCCTTGGTTCCATTCTCATAATCTTTTCGCTGATCCAGTAATAACAATACAAAGTATGTAGTCCTTAAAACGGTTTTTGTGCATTTATTGAGAATACCAAACTATCTTACACAGGATCTTGTTTTTAGGAATTCCCAATAGGTTATGAATAACCAAATTGTGTAGTTAGTTATGTAATAACATGAAATTAATTACCCGATAGTAAGAATTCAAATAAAGTAGCCTCGAAAAGGGCTTTAATACATTTCCAGAGTATATAGAACTTAGGGGCAGTCATTAAACAACAGTTTGTAGAGGGGCTCAGAATGAAAAAATTAGAACAGAATTAGTAAGGTATTGTGAGGAAATAGCTGACTGTTCCTCTGCTTAACTGGTACTTCATTTAATTGTCCCCAGGAAAATGAGTTTAAGTTCAGTACTTGAACATCAGTGTGAAATCATTATAAAGATGTATCAACTCTCATCAAACCGAAACACTCTTTCTGGATGGATATTGAGTACTTATATGCACATGAGCAGCAGCATCTAACTGCACTCTTTCTGCCTATATACTTATTTGTGTATATGTGTATGTGTGTGTGAGAGAGAGTGTGTGTAGGTTTGTTTATACCTCTACGGCATTGTGTGGTATGTCTATTCAACTGTATTTTTATTTCAACAGGGTGGTGTTATATCATTAGCCATTTGTTATCCTCTTGAAACTGCAAGAACACAAATTCAAGGTAAGAAATATTCGTTTGTTGACTGTTATTTATGTTAATGTTTTATGATGAAGACATATTGAATCTATTTCATATAAATATACACTTTACATACATATATGCATGCCTGCAAGTGTACACATGCACACTTTCTCTCTCTCTCTCTCTCACTCACACACACACACACACATATACACACACACATACATACATACTTACATACATACATACATACATACATACATACATACATACATACATACACAGGAAAAAGAAGGATAAGAAAATAAAGATTGTGAAGCAGACAGTCTGCTGTGATAGATCTACAAACAAACATACAAAACATCTAAGGGTATATTTGTTTCCCACTGAAGAGATTATGCTTAGAAATATGAATTTAATTAATTTCACTGTGTATAATTGAAACAGCTGTAAGGGATAATGATCAATTTGTTGCTGATAATAAACTCTTATTAACTTCACAATCTCCATGTTCTTATTCTTGTTCCTTTATATGTATATAAACTACAGTTTATATACACACCTATTTTAAGGAAATCAATTGCCCCCAAAATATTAGATATTGAACTAGTATTTCATTGGATGACACCATCTCTTCATGAGGCTAACATAACCTCTAACTAAATTCTGTGTGTGTGTGTGTACACTTACACACACACATACATACAAGTGTTTCCACAGTTTACTCACATGCAGCATCTTTCAGAGCTTGTGTCTAATTCAGTTCTTAACCAAATTGAAAAATTGTTAACATTTTTGAAAAGGACTGGTCCCTAGCTACATTTTGGCATAACAAAACTGAGATTTGATCCAGTAGAAAAAAGTTTACATCAAAATTTGTAGCAATGTTAAAGGAGAGTAAGTAATGCCACCAATCAAGTTTAGATCTAAATAACTTTTTTATTTTAAAAGCAAAATATATTTATCTTAGCTTCGATGATAGATGAAAGCATGAAGAATTTCATAGTTTTGGTCTCATGCAATAAAAATTTGTATCAAAAAAGGTGTGAGATAAAATATGAAAAAAAATATATGGCAAAAAGTTGGATTTAAGTATAATTACCTTTTTTATTTTAAAAACAGACTATATTTTAATTAAGATTAAATGATAGAGCTCAATTCGAGGAATTTCATGGTATCAATCTCATGCAATGAAGTTT
>NC_068997.1:6426423-6438165 GCF_001194135.2 Octopus bimaculoides
TATAGTTCTGTAAGGGGATTTTCAATATATGTCACCGGCATCATTGAGGTAAGGAAAAAATTATCAATGACACCGCTAATTGACACATTTGACATATTATTAATTAGCATAACAACATAGCCTGGAGAAAAACAAAGATTAAAAGGAAAAATGAAAGCAAGAGAAATAATATTCTTAAGATTATAAATTTGGAAAAGTACAGGATAGGTTATTACATCTGGTAAAGTAGAGAACAAGAAACGACTTATGTAGGGTATATCTGGTCTATTTACACAAAACTCACACATATGTGAACACACACACACATGCACACACAAACACAAGATGATGAGAGATCATCTGTACCAGTGTTATATTGAGATATAATTGAGGTGTTGTAATAGATTGCTTCATAGATTGTTGTGAAGTGTTACTTACCATTCACTTGGGTTAGGCTTGCCCATCTTATGATAACATTGGAAGTATTTGATAGTATCCTGTGAGGGCAATAAACATAATTTTACTTTATTCAAATTTCAAAATGTTTATACAAAATAATGACCTCTGATTTAGGCATAATTTTGAAGGGAGGGGATTGGTTAATGCTATCCAGCCCAGTACACAATTGATTCTTTATTTTATCCACCATGAAAGGATAAAATAAAAATACTCATTATAAAATTGAATTAAAATAAAACAAATTTCTCACTTGTATCAATACAGACATCCCCTTGCATTGGTGAAAGATTTTATTTTTCAAATTCTTGTTGAAATGTGGGATTCTTTGAGAGGAAACCCATTTTCTAATGACTTCTATGTTGCATGGAAATCATTAAATTTGGAATAAACAGGAAATACATTTCAAATTATGGAATTCCAGTTATAGTAAAATTTTCAAGAATGTAATACTTCTATGGGGCAATTTTTGAAACCAAAATACTGTTTTTATTATGAGTTAATGAGTGATGTAACGTTTGTTAATATTATAAAATTTGACAAGTGTCTATCATATGAGAAATAAGAGTCTCGTTAGTATCTTGTAACAAATAAGTTCAGAATTATCTCCCTTCGGACCGCAATCAGTCACGAGCGCGAGAGAAACGAAGGTAGGCTGTGAATAACATTTAAGAGATAAGCCATTCAGTATTAAAGATGGCGTGTACATTAAGCATAGGGTGAGATGGTGGGGTTACACAAACGTTGGCAACCATCTTTCAACATGATTGCTCTACCTGCTGCAAATAGCAGCCAAATCCCTCTTGAATGACAGATTGCTATCTTTAAAAAGAATGATACATTGGATTGTATGATCTATAGTGCAGTATATTGAAGAAACAGACACAATGTTAATAGTTGGAATCTTCCCTTCATTTAGAAAAAGAGACCCTTGGCTGCCAACAGAGGTGAAAGCTCTCTGAACTTTCACCACCCTGTTCTTGCTCTAGCAATTATACTTTATGTACAACCTTCTCCACTGCTGATTAGGTCACCTAAGTAGCCAAAGTTATCTACAACTTCCAGAGAGTCACCGGGGATTTTGAGGAAATTAGTTTCCCATGTATCTGTGGTCTTTATGGCTCCTGTACATCTTCCACATACAAACACTAATTTCTCTGCTACCCTTCCTACTCTTCCACTACATCCCTTGTGTGTCCATAGCTTGCCCTGGGTACACCAAATGGAATTTCTACCTACACCCTTCCTATATATTAAGCATGGCAATTTACTTGAAAGGTGAAGTATCCTGTCCAATTTCATGCTTAATAGGACCTTTGTTTTTGCTAAGTTTATTTTAAGACCCTTTGATTTTAAATTCTGTTTCCTCACCTGGAATTTCTTTTCTAATTCTGTTACAGATACTGTTTTGAGGGCAAGATCCCCAACATACAGTAGTTCCCATGGGTTTCCAGTCTTAAATCCCTCTGTTATGGCCTAGAGAACAATGATAAATTGGAGGGAGCTCCCTGAAGAACAAACTTTGGTGTACACCTACCTGTACACTAAATTCATCACTGTACCCATGGCCAAATCTTACCTTACTAACATCATGGCCTGTACTGCTTTCACATGCCATCTGTCTATCTCAAGCTTCCTCAGAGAGCACCATATCATAGAGTGAGGTGCTCTGCTGAAGGTTTTTTTGTCTAGGTCAACAAATGCCAAGTATAACAGCTTGTTCTTAGCTAAATACTTCGCTTGCAGTTGCCTGACCATGAAAATAACATCACAGAGCCAGAACTGGTCTGCCAACTTGCTGTTTTCTATGTAGATTATAGAAATTATTCTAGGAGTTCTGTATTTAATGAGTTGATAAACAGTACACACGCACACACAAACAGCCCAAATTCTTTACTTACTGAAGACCAATAAGTTGTCATTAATTATCTTTCCTTACCAGTTGATAATGATGGCCAAAAGAAAAAAACGTTTCCTCTCTTAAAGAAAATTGTCCGTGAAGAAGGAATGTAAGTAGGAACTTTTATCATCCATAAATCTGATCACAATTGAATCTTTCAGGCTCTTACCAAATGGGAGTCACATTCAGATGTGTTGGTTGGAAATGCACATCCAGGGTTTCACTAGACACAATTGAGGCAGTATCAAATTAAATCAGACATTTGTGTATCATATTTAATGTATATACACCATTGATAGGCCAGTTATTGCACGATTCATCTTGAGATGCTATCTCTTATGGATGTGGTGCATTAAAAACAATAAATATTGGAAGGAGACAATAAATTGCCCTTGCAGTGCATTTTGGCATTTTTGGGCCTATTAGCAGTGAAAATATATACATTAATTATGATACATAGATGGCCATTTTAACTTAATACTGTTTCAATAGCATATACTGGATTTTTATTCAGCTGGGCAGTTACTTGCAACATCAGTGAATGTTTTATTCACTGTTTCCAATATCGGTTGGCTATAAATTCTCATCCAGGCATCTGACTGTTTGCAAATAAACATCATTGGAAAGGCTTAGAAATAGGCCAAAATGCATCTGGCACTCTCACTGACCACTACTAGGATGATTGTCTCTTTCCAATATTTATTGTTTTTAACTCAGCACGTCCATAAGAGATGTTATAGCAGGACAAATACTGCACTAACTTGACTATCACTGGTGTATATACATTGAATATGATACATATGTTGTGTTTGTTTTGTAGAGTTTCATAAATAAATCTCCAATTCCATTATAATCCTCCATTTTGTCAGGTTGTCATCCACTTTAAATACTATTAGATTATAATAACCCTTTCTACTACAGGTATAAGGTCTGAAATTTTGGAGGTGGGGGCTAGTCAATTACATTGATGCCAGTGTGTAACTGGTACTTATTACATTGTTCCCAACAGGATGAAAAGCAAAGTCGACCTTGACAGAATTTGAACTCAGGACGTGAAGATGGACGAAATGTCACTGAGCATTTTGCCTGACGTGCTAACGATTCCGCCAGCTGGCCACCCTGATAATACAAACAGAGATTTACTATCAAAATAATATTCAGTGATACCTATATAAAAAAAAACAAAAAAAATTATAGGTATTTTCTATATCCATATAGGCACAGGTGTGGCTGTTTGGTAAGAAGCTTGCTTCCCAACCACATGGTTCTACGTTCAATCCCACTACATAGCACCTTAGGCCAGTGTCTTTTACTATAGCCTCGGGCCGACCAAAGCCTTGTGCGTGGATTTGGTAGATGGAAACTGAAAGAAGCTTGTCATATATATGTGTGTGTGTGTGTAGATGTTTGTGTGTTTGTGTTTGTCCTCCCCACCACCGCTTGACAACTGACATTGGTGTTAACAGGCCCATAACTTAGGGGTTCAGCAAAAGAGACTGATAGAATAAGTCCTAGGCTTACAAAAAATAAGTCCTGCAATCGATTTGTTCAACTAAAGGCAGTGCTCCAGCATGGCTGTAATCAAATAACTGTGAATATACATATAATCTCTAGATATGTTCTACAGTTCATTATAGCAATAGAATGTAACAGTTTAAGTTAATTCCCTGATGAAAATTAATATTTCTGTAAAAATGCTTTTCTGACAAGGCACATGTTTTTACTGAGACAAACACTCGTCTTGAAGTAATCAGTTGATTTAGAAAGACATTACATATCCAGGTTGATTTGTTTCTTCATTAAGATAAAACATTGATGATGAAATAAGAGAAGATCCATGAAACTGGCCTGTGCAATATTTATGAGTGTGATAGAAAGGAGATGCAAGTGTAGTAATTCTTTCTAATGTAGGCACAAGGTTAGCAGTTAGCAATTTTGAAAGGAGGAATTGGTGTCATTAACCCTAGTTTTTGACCCTGGAGGGACAAAAAGTAAAGTTGGCCTTGGTAGGATTTGATCTCAGAATGTAAGGATTCGAAATAAGTACAACAAAGCATTTTCTCCTACACTCTAACAATTTCATTACCTTCGGTCCACGATAGTTACTTTTTAGCAAAAAAAAAAAAAAATCGTTTTCTTTATTATATAATTTTCAAAAATAAATCTTAAATATTTTTTTCTGATATGTTCTCAAAAATTCTCTCAGTTTTGCAGTCTATCGGGGTTTCCGTTCGACAATACTCACCCTCTGGTCCTCTTACTTAATATATTTTTATGTATTCAACACACTTAAGAGCATAGTCCCCACAGACAAGCAGAACTGGTTCTCTCTGAAATACCTACTATTTGGCTATTTGGCAGGTAAGTTAAATATTCAAATTACTTATTAATAAATCAACACTATACGTTGATATTAAAGCAAATGTCTAGTCGACAAGTACTGACTACTACAACTGTTTAACTAAGGAACCTCTATACAGTGACTCAGTCTGCTGGAAATAGCTTGGCAAATCCTTCCTCAAATCACATCCTACACATTGGATAGTTGTTGTGGAAGGATTTCAGCCACTCCTCAAGTGACTAATTGTTATAAAGCAAAGAATTGTGTACAATTTTCAATGAAAGAAGTTCCCTGTTCAATACTTGCTGGCAATATTTAAAAAAGATGATGAAGATTTCATCATCTATGCCAGGGTGGTTAACAGAGAGTGTGAGAACGAGTTGACCTCAGAGACATTCATGTTTTTAATTTTTGTAGAAGAGCTTACTGCAAACAAAAAAGCAGATATACATTCCTAGATATTAACAAAATTAGAACAGGACCAAAATTTTACTCTGCAGGCAGTAACAAAAGAATGTCAGAGGATTATTAATCTACTACATGATGCAAGTAAAACTTAGAAGCCCTCAATTCTATTTTTGATCATCCTAAATCTTTTTTTCTTAATATTACCTTTAAAATCAATTTTTCAAATTTTAAAGTAAATCTGCTATTGTCAAAAAATTAATTTATTCTTTTTTCTTTTCAGCTGTAGTCAATGTGCTGATAACTACACCTTTCTGGAGTGCTTCAACTCGATTAAGGATGCAAGGAGTAAAACTTGATAGCCCAAAATTTAAATATAGCAAACAGAAACAACTGTATACTGGCATTTTGGGTAATTATTTTAACAAACCTAATTTTTACCTCCTCCTTAGCAAAGGCAGAGGTATTGTTGACCTTACAATCATACAGATCTAAAGTTTGGATATTACAGTTAAAACTTCTAAGTAAGATTTCAAAATCTGAGTGTTTATTTGGATTTAATATTCTGAAATATGAATATATCAGTTAGGAGGATAAGAATTAAGTTACATTTAGCATTTCAAAATAGTCATTTATTTTGGATGTAAATTTAGTATTTCAAAGTATGGGGCATGGCCGTGCAGTTAATAAGTTTGCAGCCACAAGGATCTGAGTTTGTTCCTACTGTATAAGACTGTGAGCAGGGATCTTCTAATATAGGCTCAAACCAATCTATCCCTCATAAGTAGAAGTGCTGGATGAAAACTGTAGGAAGCTCACTATACACATATGTATGCATGTGTGTGTGTGTGAGACCTCCTATAAATTTGATGCTGTTTGCATGCTGCATAAAAATAATGTCACCATCTATGTTTGGCCATTGAGCTGTTTGTTCTTCAAATGACAAGGAGAAGTAATGCCTTACTAAAAACCAAACAAGGGTTAATGATAAGAAGAGGATCCAGCTACAGAAGATGTGCCTCAATAAGTTTCACCTATGCGGAAAAGTAGGTATTAAAATGAAGAAGATGATGATTATGGTGGTGGTGGTGGTGGTGGTTACACTCATATTAATATTCAATATTGCTAAATATAAGTTTATTATTTACATTTAGCTTCTTTGTTAAATACTTTTTGTAGATGTCATCCATGATGTTATCAAGAGAGACGGTTTTCTTAATTTGTGGAATGGAAGCCTAGCATCTTTTGTTTTAGCCTCAAACCCTGCCATCCAATGTCTTTTTTATGAAACTCCCAAAAGATATCTTCAACATGCTTTAGGAAAACAGGTTTGTATTCTGGAATGATAACCTAAGTAAACCACTTGTAAAAATTAGACTGTTTTCCATATATTTATTGATTTCATTTATCTGTGTATTTTTTTATTATTGTTTATTTACTGTTAATAATAATGGTTTTAAATTTTGTCACAAAGCCTGAAATTTGGGGGCAGGGGGCATTGACCCCACTGCACAACTGGTACTATTGTATCAACCCCAAAAGGATAAAAGGCAAAGTCTTCCCCAAAATTTCAGACCTTCTACTTATAATAGAAAGGATTATTTATTATTATCATTATTATTATTATTATTATTAATGTTGTCATCTTCATCATCATCATCATTAATATTATTATTATTATTATTAATATTATTAATGTGGTGAGCTGGTAGAATTGTTAGCATGCCAGACAAAATGCTTCGCAGTATATCATCTGTTTTTGTGCTCCGAGTTTAAATTACTCTGAGGTTGACTTTGCCTTTCATCCTTTCAGGGTTGATAGAATAGGTACCAGTTGCACACTGAGGTAAATTTAATTGACCAGCCTCTTTCCACAAAACTTTAGGCCTATAGTAGAAAGAATGGTTACTAATAGGAGGAGGCGGCGGATCAAGAACAGTGAACTAGCTCTTTACATTCTGAGATTAAATCTGAGGTCAACTTTGTTTTCTTTCATCTTTCTGGTGTCACTAAAATGCTAAAGTACCAGTGAAATACTGGGGATTATGTAAACAAGAAACTCCTCTCCTTTCAAAATTGCCAATAGTACCAGTTGTGCACTGGGTCAATGCCCCCTGCCCCCAAATTTCAGGCTTTGTGACAAAATTTTAAACCATTATTATTAACAGTAAATAAACAATAATAAAAAAATACACAGATAAGAAAGAATCTTATATTTAAGAAGATGGCTACAGATTTATTAATCTCAGAAGAAATTCTGGTATGGAAATCATTGCATGGAAATAACAAAATTTTATTTCAATTGTTTTGAATCTTCAATATTCATCCTCATGGCTCCCTTTTTATTTATTTCTTTTTTAATAGGAACTTAATGGTGTTGTGTATTTCTTTCTGGGAGCTTTCTCGAAAATAATTTCCAACTGTATCACTTATCCTCTTCAAGTTGTTGAATCAAAACTCAGGGTTAGTATATCAGAATTATTTTAGTAAATATGTCTTCAAAGTGTAGAACTTCCATGTTTTTGAAGTAAATAAGAAATGTTTTGTGTTAAACTTGGATCGGTCTTCATTTTTTGATGATAGCACCTCTTCTAAACAGTTTCCTATGAATGGAACTCTTCTTAACGCTACAGTTTTTTTTGCCCCACCCCCACCCACACACACACCTTAAAGTGACTCTGTTGCTGGGTATCTGTGTTTAAATTGTTTCTCCTAAGTTTCTTTCATCAACTGGAATTCTGAAGAAATAGATGGCAAGGCATTTACAGACTCTCTAGATGTTCATTCTATGGCTATCCTTCGTTGTAATTATAATTCTTGTCAACTGAAGCACATGCTTTTGTTTACATCTAATCGGCCTTTTCCGTAAAGGAGGGATGGGAAATGAGTGGGGTGAGCCTTTCTGCTTTGTTCGGCTAGCCCTAACCCTAATCCTAAACCTAACCCTAACAGGCCGATTAGATGTAAACAAAACCCATGTGCTTTTAGTGACGTTTTCTCTTCTCTTCTTTCTTTCTTTCTTTGTCTAACGGTTCGTTCTTTCAACTTGTTAAAAATATATTCTGTATCTATGAAACTCTCTCTCTCTCTCTCTCTGTCTATCGGTCACCGACCATCGCTTTCTTCTGTATCTATGAAACTTCCTCTCTAGTCAGTGGTTATGCAAAGCAGAAAGGCTCACCGTACCGTCTTCCCCAGTCATTTCCCATCCCTCCTTTACGGAAAAGGCCGATTAGATGTAAACAAAAGCATGTGCTTCAGTTTACAAGAATTATAATTACAGCGAAGGATAGCCCCATGAGGTAACTTGCCAAAGAAAACTTCCTTGAGATAAGACTCTTCTTATCTGTTGATTTCCGAGAAGTTCTTTCATTCTACAAAAGAAGTTGAGAAAGTTTTTCTGTCACTTAATTGTTCGTTATTGAACAGTTTAGCAAATTCTTTTTTGCTTTTTGAATTGGAAGTCCTCTTTAGTATCTCTTCTTTTACGCAAGAATATGAAAATGGTTCAGTAGGATCTACTAATAAGTCCCTAATTTCATTACTCACAGCTGGTCGTGGTGGTGGTAAGTTATTTAACCTTATGAGGTTATACTTTTGTGCCTCTTTGCTGTAAAACTTGCTTCTAATTGAGCAAACCAGATAAGGGTGTCCCGCCGTCCAAACAGGAGGCAAAACAGTCAGAGAACCTTGCATATATATCTTCTATCAAAATAAGACATTTCAAACCCTTTAATATTTTCTTCCATTCAAATGTATTATAATTTTCAGAAAGAAAATTTTGCTCTTTGTGAAATAATGCTTTCAACATCTATGAAATATAATTTTAATTTGCTAGAAAGTGCAGTTAAACTTCTTATTATTTGTATTGTTTATTTCTTTGACGTTCTTTTCCCTCCAACTTTTAATATCAAATATTTCTGTTCATTAAATTTTGTCTGATGAAACTGCCATCTATTTTCCTTTGAAAATGTTATATATTTTTCACAAGTGTCAATAATTTTATGATGTGATGGTTTATCTCCGAGGTCACGTCGGGAGGTCACCACTTTTTATAGTCACGTTTGGTTACTGTTTATGTAACACTGCTTTTATATGTTTCCTATTTGGAAATAGATAATAAATATATTTTACTTTCGAAGTAGGAATCTATATTGATAAACACGTCACTTATAAGTGTTATCATTATACATAAATCCTGACTCCAGCTACATAAACGCCATAGCGAGAAATATATACTCTGAAACGCTAACGGACATTTTATGCGTGCATGTATGTTGAAGATAAATAAATTCGTGTTCTTTTAACCGCTATAAAAAAATACAGAGTTTCATAATTGCAGAAATAAATTTCATCAACAAGTTGAAGAACTTGAAGAAAGAGAAAATAATAACTACATTAGTTTATTTAGCATTTATAGTACAATTGGAAAGTAAAGTCATTTTGTCCTAGAGAATTATGATTTAAAATTCACACTAGCTAATCCTTCATACTAGAGTTCACAACAATTTATATAAGTCTTGTTGGATTTTTATCATAAACATAGCATAAAAATTAGCCAATATCTCAATGAGTGGAGTTTAGTAACATCCAACGATCACTGCGTAATTTCCCCAAAATCAGAGTTTATATAACTGCTCATATCGGACGTGAAAGATTTGATGAAAGTTTAGAATTCGTCTATGGGCAGACGACCATTTTAACCAACGGGATTACCAACAATTATGCTTGTTCGAGCAGACGACCATTTTAACCAACGGGATTACCAACAATTATGCTTGTTCGGGCAGACGACCATTACGTCATATTGCCACCTTTTATGACTTGCTAGAGTGCTGTAAACCATTTTCATTTCTGTGCCCCCCCCCCGATCCCTTGATGCCCTAAGCATTTGCTTATTTTGCTTAATGGGTTAATCCAATTCTGACTATGGTTTGAGACTATCTTCTTTTCTTTCTCCCGTTCTGGAACTCCACCTGTACCCGCACTTTTTAGGTAATGAGCATTACTCTCTTTCTGACTACATAATAAAATTTATGTTCTAAATATTCAAAGTATTTTCTATATCCAAAGTTAATCAATCTGAAAATTATATCTTTCTGGCTTTGTTTTTATAGTTTTTGAAATATTTAGTTATTAGATTTAAATTTGTCTCTCTTCTATATTTGAGACTTCATTGATTTTACTGATGTTAAATCTTATATTGCAATTGTCTGAAATGAAATTCATTATCATTATAGTGTGGTCTTGAAAGCAAAGAAAACCAAACAACATGGAAAGTGTTACTTCATATGATCAGGTAAGAATATCTGCTCCAGGACAAAGACATGTCTTAGGGCTGATTCTATCTTTGTTATTAAATATTCATTATGACTTCCCTTGAATGTTTTCTGCAAATCCTTTGCAATCTTGTAAATACTTTTCTGGTCTCGCAGACAACAATCCGAGATTCCCAAATCCCTATTTGTATGATGTGTCAAATAATAGAAAGATCTGACATCAAATAATAATTGAATATTAAATCACATTTCTATAACTTCTAGTTACGGATCTTTACACCACTTGTTTTCTTAACGAAACACTTTCAAACTTGGAACACTGGTAGAATGTGTCATATAAAACATCTTTTACTTTTAGTGTTGTTGAGAAAAGTTTATATTTTTAAAGTTATTTCGTGTTAAAAGTTGTCGTATTTCAGTAATTTCAACCAATCACTGATGTCTATTGAGGTGAAAACAATTACTGCTGTGGATTGTCAACAAGACGTTGTGGCGGTGTAAGGGGATCTTTTCCCTTGAATAAAATTAGTACCGTTGTTTGTCAACAACAACTATTGGTGGAACTGTTATTTATGACATTGTTCGTACGTTTGTACTGGTTTTAGCTTTAGGGTTTTAGGGTTAGGGTTCGATTTTGATTTCAGTTGCTTCAACAGGTCTTCGCAAGCAGAGTTTAGTGTTCAATGAAGGAAAGGTATGCATAAGTGGGCTGGCTACACCCCTGGCAGAGGCCTCGGATTATGGTCTCACTTGGCTTGCCGGGTCTTCTCACGCACTGCATATTTCCAAAGGTATCGGTCACAAGACATAACCTCGGTGAGACATATATATATATATATATATATATACACATACACACACACACATACATGCATATATACAGGGTGTGATGGGTGAATTATTGACATTCTATATTTTAATTTCATACAGGTACATTGTTTTTTATTTTGTTAACTACACAGTATAGTAAGATCAGTTAGGTACTGTCTGTGAGAAAAACAGTACCATGACCCAATTCACTCTGCCAGAAATTTGGAAACAACATGTTGGCATTTGTACCGGAAGCTCCAATATGAACATTTCAAAGTGTTTGGGTGTCAATCTGAGGACATGTACCGAGAGTGATAAAAATCAAACATCCAGTCAACATCATGGAGTTTGGAGTGATCACTAGTGATGGCGATGTTATGCCTCCATTCATCTTCCCACACGGCCTCAGACTCAACACAGAGGCCTACATCAAGTGCCTAGAGGAGGTAGTGCAGCCCTGGGTCAAGAGGGTGGCTGCTAGAAGACCCTATGTCTGGCAACAGGACTCTGCACCATGCCACACAAGCAGGAGAACCCAAACAATTTCTGCGACTACATCACCCCTAACATCT
>NC_068997.1:6438785-6442230 GCF_001194135.2 Octopus bimaculoides
ATAGAGAGAGAGAGAGAGAGAGAGAGAGAGAGAGAGACTATGTATTGTTGTTGGTAGTCTCTTGAGTCAAAGGAAGACAATTTTGCAATTTCTTGCTGAACAACCTGCACAAATGATTTGTTTATAAATGTTTGTACCGTACATTAACTCCTGCTTTCCATCAAATCAACATTACCTGTACAGGTGTGCCACAAATCAGATGTCAAAGTGATCACAGAGCAATATGAAATGAAGGGTTTTGCTCAAAAACACATCACACTGCCTGTTCTGGGTATCCGAACCACACTCTTACAATCATAAATACAACACCCTAACCACTAGACCACGCACCCTATTCGATATATTATACTGCATCGCATATTGTTACTGTAATCAGTATGATTTATCCCCCCCCAAAATGTTGTTTCTTTACAGATTTGGAGGATTCTCATCACTGTACAGTGGATTTGAAGCCAGACTACTTCAGAGCTTTCTTAGTGGTGCCATTACCTTTCTACTGTACGAGAAAATATCAATGTTTGTATTTAAATTAATGGGTATCAAATACCAGCTTGCTGAACATCCGCAATAAGGAATGTCAGTGTTGTTTTTGCCTCAGCTCAGCTGTTTCAAGCAGACCTGTTACCAAAAGTAGTCCGGTTGTGACTACATTCGTTTGGGGAATATGTTACACTACATTACCTAATATTCTTTCCTGATTTAATAAGGTTAGATATGATGATTTGAAGGAGAGTTGGTTGTTATTTCTAGCAGAGCAAGAGACCACCTTAGTGGCTTGCTTGTTTGTTCAACTCACAAATTTCTCTTAACATTCCTTTCCATTATTATTTTTGGCAAGTTCAATCTGTTGCAATACTTCTTATCCATAATTTCAGTTCTAACAAGTTTATTGTAATATTACCCTTCCATATTTGGTTTTATTGAATGTCTTCCATTAGTTCCTCCAACAGTTTTCCTCTCACTCTCATTTAATCTTCCACTTTTATTACCTCATTTCCACCAGAGATATTCTTACATTCCATTCTTCATCTATTGAATTTGTTTTCTCATTCACCACAGTTATATTAAGTCTTATCCTCCACTCTCATTAAGACTGATGTACTAGCCCCGTTCTCTCCTGTCATTACTTTAGTTCTTACATTTTAGTTCTATCACATACTTCCTCCTCTCTTAATCTAACCCCCTATTCAGTCTCATCTAACTCTCCACTCATAATGAGTGTCTTATCTAACTCTCCACTCATGTTGAGTGTCTTCTAATATTTCATTCTTACTGAATCTAATCTAACCTCTTAACTGAATCTAATCTAACCTCTTAACTGAATCTCATTTAACTCTCTACTGCTGCACAATGTTTTCTGACTTTCTCTTACTATAGACTCAATTCTATTCAGCTGAACCTTTCGCTCTCTTATTACCCTGAGTCTATTGCATTTGTTGTAATACCCAACTTCATTTATGTTGAGAAAAATTATCTAACCCTATAGTCCATAATTCTATAAAGCAATTACTATACAAAGCATAGATCCAAAGCAATTTTCATGTGATACACTCCACAGGATACATTAATTGATATGCTTTATGGCATGTGGCATAATTTCCTTCATGTAGTTTTACCAATGCTACATGAGAATGTTTTATTTCAGATATCAGTTGATATTTCTTATAATAACTACTGTAGAAGCAGTCTAAGTGAATCTATAGGGGCTCTGATTACACCAAAGCTAAATCAGGCCAAATAAGATTTCAAATAATAACTCATCAATTATTGAACCTGTATTTTCTCTCAACCCAAAATATATTTTAAAGCAAGACTGAATATATTTGTTGTTATGGAGAATTAATCAACTCTTACAATGCTACTTTTATTACTCTACTTCTGAGTGTTTTAACACTTCATTTTATTGACTCCAGTATTATCAAGACTGGTCTGATAGCTGAATTCGCTTCTGTCATTATTTCAGTTCTAACATTTCAATTCTATTACATCCTCTATTCCATTATTTCTCTGCAAGTACTGCTAATATTTGATAATTCCATTGTATATGTCCCGTTCTTCCAATGCAACTGTCATTTCGAGCCACTACAGAAACTAAGAAAAACAGCTTTACATTGAATGATATATATCACCAATAGTAACATTGTCACTCATTAACCTTTGTTAAATGTCATCTTTATTATCCTGACTGTTTTCTCTTATTTATTTATACATTGATTACACACAAATGTGACATTGGACTCTTTTACTGGTTCCAGTCACCAGAATCTGACTATTTTGTGGACATTGTTTACCAGTCATTTATTATCAATTTTACTCAGCAACTAGCAGCTGTGCTCACCTTTGGTCAAGTTTAATATCTAAAATAAATATGAATTCACTATATTTTTGGATAAATTGCTTTAAAAAAAATTGCCAACAATCCTTATTTGGTTAATGAATGTTAATTTATTCAGAAGCTGATTCAAGTAAAGCTTTGTAAAGGTGTGCAAAAGAAAATTAAACAAAAAAAGTATAGAACCAAAAATAAACACTTTGTCTTTTGTTTTTTGCATTTTTCTTTTAAAACACTTCAACTCATCGTCCATGCACACTAACACTGCACATCCAATGGAGCAGGTTTCATTTCTTATGAACCTTTGCATTTTACCTACAGTCACAGCCCATGTTTCACTCCCATGTGGGAGTCGCCCAACTTCATGTGAAAGTTGCCCAACTCGACAGAGCAATCCTGGAGAGGGTGGAGGCCAACTTCCAAGAATGCCTTCAGAAATGCATCAATGAATGGACACCACATGATGGATGATGTTTGCCACACTTGATTTTGACAAATGTTACTTCAATACAAACACATTGATGTCAATAAAATTTGTTTGTAGCTAAAATTAATGATTTTGTGAAATTTTCAAAAACGTCTGACCTCTCTACCCCACCCTGTACAAACTAATACTAAACATTCTTGTCTCTTTTCCTATTATTATGATTATAATGTTGAAGCTGATATAAGCAAACCAGTAAAACTCCTTCTTTGTATTTACCTGCTACATTTAGCAGTGAAATAACCACCGAAACCTACTCACTCCCAACTTTAAACCATGAATAATATATGTCTATGGTCTTAATTGTAGAGGAGAACATGCTTCCAGTATATTTGATCCAATAAGAGCTAAGAAGATCACCAAGAAACGTTGATCTTTATAACTAATTCTTGTTTAATTCTTTTACTCTTTTACTCTTTTACTTGTTTCAGTCATTTGACTGCGGCCATGCTGGAGCACCGCCTTTAGTCGAGCAAATCGACCCCAGGACTTATTCTTTGGAAGCCTAGTACTTATTCTATCGATCTCTTTTGCCGAACCGCTAAGTTACGGGGACGTAAACACACCAGCATCGGTTGTCAAGCGATGTTGGGGGGACAAACAGACACACACATACATATACATATATA
>NC_068997.1:6446655-6448101 GCF_001194135.2 Octopus bimaculoides
TATATATATATATATATATATATATATATATATATCAGTCGGGTGTTCAAAAGCACACTTTAAAAGAAATTTTGAGCTGTTATTTTTTGAAGGATTTAAGTCATGTATTCTTGGTTATAAAATATAACCAGTCAGAAAGTTTACATTTGTTTTGTGTTCCTGTTGCACTTGGCAATACAGACAATACATCAGACATGTTTACTGGTAGCACATAGTCTCTTTACTAATGAAAATAAATATACAGTCAGTTTGGTGAAGAAAAAAAACCAAAACAAAAAAAATATCACAAGAGGGAAAGATAACTTGCCTCTCTTTGTACAATTCCTCGTATTTCTGAAGTGGATCAGCTCTGCCTGCATATGTTTTTGCCATTTTCTAATCTGCAACTGGAGAAGATTCATTTGCTTCCAAAACAATTTTTTTATTATGAGAGCTGCAGCTAAAAATTTGACTTTTGAATTCAGGAAAGCACCCAGATTGATCCAATTTTTTTAGGTTTGTTGTCCTTTCAACTAAGCAAAGTTTGTATCATCTGTTTCTGTTAAGGTATGGCCTAAGTTGTTCCAGTAACTTCCAGTTAATTTTGTATGGCATTCCCTCTTCTTTTAATCACCATATATAGCTGGCTAATGTAATGTTACACATCTCTAGGATCCTAAAAGAGGACCTGCAGTTATTTAGCCTGACCTTCTTGAATTTAAAAAGTGACATTTTTAGCTGTGACATTCATGACAGAAAATTTGTTTGGAAATGTGGTCTTCCTCATTTGTGGATAAGAGAATGGAAAAAAAACATGTAGGCACAGCTGACTTACTTCGGCTACACTTGCAATCACAAGGGAAAGCAATTCTTTTTTTTTCCCTCCCAGAAAGGGATTTTTTCTGTTTTCTTTTTTTGTTTCAGTCATTTCTCCACCAAAATGACTAAGACTATATATTTACCTCCTTCATTAAAGAGGCTATGTGATTGTGGCCAGCATTTCTGATGAGTCACTTATATTGCCAAGTGCAATAGTAGATGTGAAAACCAATGGTAACTTTCTGGCCAGTGATATGCCATAACCAAGAATATACTACTCTGCGATACATAAAAATAACATGAAACTAATTGGTAAGATTAACTGAAATGGATCTACAATGCTGTATATTTTTATAATGTATGCATTTATACATACATACACACACACACACACACACACACACACACACATATATATATATTCATATGTGTGTGTGCATGAGTATGTCATGTATATGTTTACATATTTACATTCACATTTATATATATATATTTATAAAATTATATATATATATATATATATATATATGTACATATGTATGTGTATATATAGCTTATTTTATAATGGACATAGAGTTGATTATGGAATGTTTATTATTTTGATATTTTAATAATATTTTTGTATCTTTATATAATAAGTATTTTATA
>NC_068997.1:6448111-6451030 GCF_001194135.2 Octopus bimaculoides
TATTTTATAATGGACATAGAGTTGATTATGGAATGTTTATTATTTTGATATTTTAATAATATTTTTGTATCTTTATATAATAAGTATTTTATATACATTCATTTGTTATTTATTGTTGGTTGATATATTCATTTATTATTATTATTGTTATATCTTGACCTGAAGATTAGCTATATTTTTGAATAGAATTGATTTTCGATAGTTTTAATCGATTTTATGTGATGGTGGCACATATAAAGTACCCACTACACTCTCAGAGTGGTTGGCATTAAGAAGAGCATCCAGCTGTAGAAACATTACCAGATCAGATTGAAGCCATGGTGCAGCCGCTGGCTTTCCAGACCTCAGTCAAACAGTCCAACCCATGCCAGCATGGAAAATGGACGTTAAACGATGATGGTGATGATGATGATGATCAAATATTATTATTAAACTTGAAACTGGAGAGATCCAATGTATACAAATTAATTTATTAATCAATTAACATCTTCACCTACAATTGTTTCATTTCGCATCCAATTTAAATGACAAAACATATATAAATATATAATCTTGCATTTCAAAATTCCTTTGGTACACCATGTACGAACCAAAGGAACCCACAGACATGCAGCCTATGAGAAGCTCCTAAAATCTATCCAATCTGAACTACCATAAAGCAGACTGGAAAGCAATTGAGAAAGAGATCACCAAACAGGACTGGTCCCAATGTCTCTCTACACCTGACATCGAAATGAAATTGAAAACTTTCATATCTGTAATACAAGCCATATGCTACAATTTTATCCCAGAGAAAAGGGCCACTGCACATAAAAACAAGATTCCCGAGGAGAGAAGAGTTCTTATGAGACAACGTACAAACATTGCAAACCACCTCAACGGCAGTGAGGAATCCCACCTGGAAACAGCACTGCTGGAGATTGAGAAACAACTGAAGTGCTCCCATGGGAAGGAAAGAGCAGCCGGAGAAGCCTGGGTCATAAAAGATATAAAATCAAACCTTAAAGTCTTCTTTAAGTATGTCCAAGGAGACTGCCTCCTTACATTGTAGTGTAGGGTCACTGCTTCAAAAAGCTGGCTCCCTCACAGGATAAGTGAAACACTGAATGAACACCCCACCCCAGCAAACCTGTAGAATTCTTTACCTCTACAGAAGCAGAAAAAAAAATGATTACATTTATATTAAAGAAGAGGATGTAATACTGGCAATAGATGATGTAGATGCAAGGATTCCCAGCAGTCCTTCTCAAGTCATGCAAAGGAGTCTTTGCAAAACTATTGCAAAAATTCCTCGCAAATGGTAAGCTCATGGACAAACTGAAGGAAGGAATAATATGCCCAATCCATAAAGGAGGTGGCAGAGCAGATGCTAAGAACTATAGGCCTATCACTCTGACCTCACACATCAGCAAAACTAGGGAACGAATAGTCCGATACTGACTGACACCCAGCATGGTTTCTGACCAGGTAAAAGCTACCTGACACAGCTCTTGCAGCATTATGACTAGGTGCTTAAGCAGCTGCTCAGCAATCCGAATGTGGATGTGATGTACCTTGACTTTGCAAAAGCCCATGACAAAGTCAACCATGGTATGATTTATCACAAGCTGCATAATCTTGGCACAGCTGGAAAACTTGGAGAATGGATACATGACTTTCTAAAAGATAAAAATCAGGTAGTGGTGGCCAACAGGGCCACCTCCAATGAAACACAAATAATGTGTGGTGTTCCACATGGCACTGTATTGGGGCCGCTGCTATTTATAGAGGCCCTCTCAGACACGTCCTCAGCTACTCAAGTAGCCACTCTTGCTAGCGATGCAGAGGATACTAAAGTTTCTTAGAGGATACAGATCCCTGGAGACATTGTGCATCTGCAACATGAGTTGGACACAATATACAAGTGGGCAGAAGAAAATGACATGCAGTTTAATTTCTGGAAAATTCCAAGCCCTTGCTAACAACACACAAAGCTCAATGGAAAGCAAACAGAATACACTGGTCCAGGAGGGATTGCAATCTCTGAATCAAAATCAGTGCATGACCAGAGCATCAACGTGAATAACGATGCACCTTGCCAGGTGTGTATTACTAAGTTGGCAATAAAATGCAGACAGTTGACCGGATAGATCCTTCAAACTTTCAAAATGAGAGAACAGGAAACCATGATGGTCCTCTGGAAGACTTTCATTCTCAGCCATCTGCATTACCGTTCCCAACTGTGGTCACCAATAATGAAGGAACTTGAGGCAAGCCAATGAAGCTACACAAACAAGATCGTCTTAATGCGACGTGTCAGCTACTGGGAGAGACTGAAAAAGTTAAGACTCTACTCCCTAGAATGAAGGCAGGAAAGATATGCAGTAATATACATCTGGAAGATCCTAGAAGAGCTTGTATCTAACTTTGGCATTGTAAGTTACACAAATAGCAAAACAGGAGACTACTACATAGTACCAAAAATCTCAACATTACCATCAGGATACAGAACCAGATACTGCAACAGCTTGGGCTTTAAGGGCCCACAGCTTTCAATATCCTCCTACAAAGACTGAGAGACTTGCATGGTGTGGATGTAGGCATTTTCAAAACAAAACCAGATCACTTTCTGTCAGGAGTTCCAGATGAACCTACCTCAAGGCAAGAAGTACAGATGAGGACAGCAATGTCAAACTCCCTCATTCACCAAATGTCACACATGAAAGGAGGTTTAGTGGAAGTGTAGCAAAGCAAATAGCGGTGCCCCAGTATAGCCACAACAGTCAGGCTGAAACTAAAATATATATGCATGTGTTTTGCACTTTTGGGCATTAAACATCTCTATAAAATGACCTCTCTATTGGAGCCTGGTGCAGCCTTCTGGTTCACTAGTCCTCAGTCCAATCGTCCAACCCATGCTAGCATGGAAAGCGGACGTTA
>NC_068997.1:6451074-6454160 GCF_001194135.2 Octopus bimaculoides
ATATATATATATATATATATATATATATATACATACATATATATATATATATATATATATATAATCACATCAGCACCATCATCATCCTCATCATTGTCATTATCGTTTTAATGTTCACTTTTCCATGCTAGCCCATTGGCTTACTAATGTTTATTATACTCTACATTGATGTTGCATAATTGTCCTTCATTGGGATTCTAATTTTGTTAATAGTATAAGTTATGCCTGTTTAGGAGCTTTTAACTGTAGAAGCACAGTTGTTGCTTATAGAGACCATGCCAAGCAGACATAGACCTGGTGCAGCCTTCTGGCTTGTCTGTTCTTGTCAAATCATCCAACCCATGCCAGCATGGAAAAAAGGGATGTTAAATGATGATGCTGATGATGTCGATAGTAATAGTGGTAGTGGTGGTGTAGGTGGTGGTGGCCGGAATAGTGAGGAGAGGGATATTTAATTCTGTAATCAAACTGAGTATTCTAGTCTTGTTCATATAATTTCATTTGCAGTATATGATATATATGTATATATATATATATATATACACACACACACTCACACACACATATACCCATGCTAGCATGGAAGGCAGATGTTAGATGATGATGATGATGATGATATATATAGAAAGCAAAGTTATTTTATTCCACATGGCTAAAAACCCACAGAAGAAGTATGGATAAACAAAGAAAATACTTTCAAATAAAAGTACAAACCAAGACATAACAAACTTTAACAGAGTACATACACAACTATTCACACACAAAACTCATTCTCCACTTAACATGAGGAACCTACACAGCTAACAACCTAAACTTTAACCACTGACCCACATACAAACAACTACTGTCCACTCTCTCAACCAGACAAATTAAATTTGGTCTGCTTTGATTATAACTAAAAATGTTCACTCAACCGTGTTGGCTCTCCTTTTCGGTGCAAAACATACTATCACGTGGCACTAACGCATGGCTGTCGTGGGAAATGAACAAAAGTTTATAAACTTAATCATGCCTTCATTCTCTACAGACACTTGACAGAAAACACTCAGAGCATTGATTGTTTGGACATGTTCAGTCAACCGTGTCAGCCTTAACTTATGGCACCAAACATTGTCACTTGATACTAACACACGGACATAACGGGGAACCTACAAAAATTTCTAAGACCAATCATGTAACTATCCACTACCAATCAGATCCTAATCAAAACATATACTAATCTGAGCTATGAGCTCCCTATAAAAAATAGGGAAAGCTTCAAGCAATAGTCAGAAGCAAGACAGCTGTGACATAAGCCACATCTTCCTATTTCAACTTTTTGAAAATCAGTGTAAACTGTGAAACCGGTTAAATATTTCAATAAAACATATTTTAACTATTCTCAGTGTATTTTCAACTTCGATTTTACCTATATATATATATATATATATATATATATATATGTATGTATTCATGTGTGTATATATATATTGTGCTTGAGAAGACCCAGCAAGCCAAGTGAGACCATAACCCATGGCCTATGCCAGTAGTGTAAACAGCCCACTTATGCATACCTTTCCTTCATTGGACACTAAACTCTGCTTGTGAAGACCTGTTGAGGCAAGTGAAATCGAAATCAAATTCGATGACAGCACCGCATGACTGGCATCTGTTCCAGAGGAGTGCTAAGAGCACCATCTGAGTGTGGTCGTTGCCAGGGCCGCTGACTGGCTCCCGTGCCGGTGGCATGTAAAGTGCACCATTCAAGTATAATTGTTACCAGCGTTGCCTTACTGGTACTTATGCTGGTGGCACGTGAAAAACAACATTCAAGCAAGGTCGTTGCCAGTGGTGCTGGACTGGCTCCTGTGCAGGTGGCACATAAAAACAGTATTCAAGTATGGCTGTTGCCAGTACTGCCTGACTGGCCCTCATGCCAGTGGTACGTAGAAGCACCAACTACACTCTCGGAGTGGTTGGCGTTAGGAAGGGCATCCAGTTGTAGAAACTCTGCCAGATCAGATTGGAGCCTGGTGTAACCCTCTGGCTCACCAGTCCTCAGTCAAACCATCCAACCCATGCCAGCATGATGATGATATATAAATATATATATATGTTTGTATATATAAATATATATATATATCTATATATATATATATATAAACAATATGTTTGTGTGTATGTATATGTGAAGGTGCATGGCTTAGTGGTTAGCGTATTCAGCTCATGATCGTAAGGTCATGAGTTCAATTCCCAGCGATGCATTGTGTCCTTGAGCAAGACACTTTATTTCACAGTGCTCCAGTCCACTCAGCTGGCAAAAATGAGTGGTACCTGTATTTCAAGGGCCACCCTTGTCACACTCTCTATCTCTGTGTCACGTTGAGAAATATGTAAAAAGGAGTACACGTGTCTGTGTAGTGCTCAGTCACTTACACATTAATCTAACGAGCAAGCTGTTTTGTTGATTGGATCAACTGGGACCCTCATCATCGTAACCGATGGAGTGCTTCCATTTATATTTATATATATATACATCACTAGATGTCATCAGAAAGTATCTGGACTACATGTTCTGTGGTTGTACAGTTCAATAGAAATGCATGCACAGCTGACAAACACTAGTAGTTGGCCAACTGAGTTAGTCTGTATATAGGCTTTATCCTCTCTGATTCTGTTCCATTTGTATGTGAGGTTTTGCAATGTAGTTAGAATGGTTCTGCAATCTCTACATTGACTGACAAAATGAAACTATGTCCCTAAATCAAACTTTTCACGAAGCTCAGCAAATCTGCTAGTGGGACCCTCAAAATGCTTTGTCTGGCTTTTAGCAAATGTTTTTTTGGTTGGGGTCAGGCTGTTGAGTTCAAAGCCAGCCAAGTCACAGTTCAAAATGATGAGCATTGAAGGTGACCAGTCCCTGGCAAAGTACCAGAAAATGTGAAAAAGGATCGTGAACTCATCAATGAGGACCATCACAAGATAATTCCTCAACTCTCTCACATAACTGGAATTACTGAATGTTCACCATGTAAAGCTTGTCTGCTATACTCACCTGACCTATTCCCTTATGACTTGGCTGGGGTTTTTTTTTTTTTTTTTTTTTT
>NC_068997.1:6454170-6464707 GCF_001194135.2 Octopus bimaculoides
GGTTTTTTTTTTTTTTTTGTTTTTTACTGAAATGGAATTTAAGCTGAAGGCCACTTCAAGATACTAGATGAAATTCAAATCAAACTGCTGGAGGTATTGGATGGCCTTCAGGAAGAGGACTTCCATGGTGCTTTTTGAGGTGTGGAAGACATGTTAAGATCACTGTTTATGTTCCCAAGAAAACTATTTCAAAAGAGATAGTGTTTGATTGTAAGTATTACATGAAATATATTAACGGGTATACTGATATACCATTTTTAGGGGTTTTGCAGTTCTTTCTGACAGCAACTCATATATATGTGTTATATGAGTGTGTGTGTGTGTGTGTGTGTGTGTGTATGTGTGCATGCGTGTGTGCTAGACTCAATCATTCTGACTGATATAATACATTTTATCTCTCTGCATATAATTACAAAATCATTCTACATAATATAAAACTTGGCTTCAACATATATTTTGTGATAGATTCTGTTTTCCTATGAAAATTGAGAAGAAAATTGGAAAGTCAATGGTTCATAGTTTGTAATTTCTCTGAAATACATTTATTTACAGCAGGAAGTGTTAAGTTTTTTTTATTTTATTGTTTTATAGCATATTTCATTCACCTGCTTTGGATAAATAATTCTGTTGGAAAGAAAGGAACATGTTTTGTTTTCTTTTGTTATTTTTTTGATTTTTTTTTTGATTTTTTTTTTTTGATTTTTTTTTTTTTACAAATACCTCAGTTTTATAATACATTGATTGATTAATGAAAACATTAACATTCTGAAATGGCAAATGTTCTAATGACAAATAACAAAAAGACTGACCTGAATAAAGATACAAATTGATGAATATTGGAGTGAAATATTTCAGCAGTGTTATATTTGCTATGTGGTGGGGTGGGGGTAGGGGGAGCCCACATAGATTTGATCAGTGTACTAACTGAAGAGTTAGAAAACTGGCAAGTTTCAAGCTTGTCATAAGACCCCTCACCACTGATCCTTTATTTATAAGAAATCAAATAAATTATTATTGTTTTTATGATGATCACGATATTTTCAACAGAATTAGGTGTCTGCACTGTCAAGTGCACTTCCATATTCTTGAGATGTATTGGCAGCATTGTATTTCCTGGCTAGATTTCTTTTACCTTGTCACAAGTTGGTTTTGTTGCTTTTGGAGGTTACTTCTAGGGCTTCATGTGCTGGAGCCATACAATCTGAGTTGTTCTGCTGTTGGGTGGTGAATCTGCTTTCTATGTGATTTTATAGAGACTGGGTTATGTTAAATGAGGGGCAGATACTGAGTAAAATATTCCTGGGAGGTGGGGTATGGGATAGATGGTCTCATGTGAGATTTTGGTGCTGTGGGATGGGTTCTAGTATTATTATTGTTGTTGTTGCTGTTGTTGTTATCATCATGATGATCATCATCATCATTATTGTTATTATTTTGTTTTGTATTCATCACAGACTGTGTCACTGTCTGAAAACATTGGGCAAGAGAAGTAATGACTGGAATGTCTCAGATATAATATATGTGTGTGTATGAACATGTACATATATAGGTGTGTGTGTGTGTGTGTATATATATATATATGCATATGTGTGTGTGTGTGTGTATATGCATATATATATGTTTGAATTTTTATATATACATATATGTATACATATATGTATATATATATATATGTATGTATATATATGTGTGTGTGTGTATATATATATATATATATATATGCATATATATGTGTGTATATATATATATATATATATATATGTATATACACATATGTATGTACATATGTATGTATTTGTGTACACACACACATACATATATGTAGCAGGAATATTATACCTAGTCCAAGCACAATAAGCTTTGAACTATCTCAGACTTTGCCATTTATAGTAACAACTACTTTTTTTGCAAATCATAATTGTATCCTTGAGTAGTTTTTGGCATTGGATATAAGGATCTGGGTTCAATTGGTAAACATTCCTGATATATATATATATATATATACATAGATATATATGTGTGTGTGTGTGTGTGTGTGCGTGTGTGTGTGTGTGTGAGTACATACTCTTCTATTGGCTTCGGTCGTTCGACTGTGACCATGCTGGAGCACATTTTCAAAGATTTTAGTGAATATGATTGACTCCTAGGACTTTCTGGTCCATATTTCATTGACGTCTGTTGAAAGGCTAAGTCACCATTTTTGACAAGATGCAAGTTAACACTCAGGATTAGTAAATACAAACACACAAAGAGAAACAGACTAAACAAAACTAAAACATTTAACAAAATACATGAAATAACCTAGTCTTTACTACTTCAACTACTACGAATACCACTACTATTACTATACTACCACAACTACTACTACTACTACTACTACTACTATTATTATTATTATTATTATTATTATTATTTTAACTTGGGTTTTGGTGGATCTCCTGGAGTCTTGAACGAGTGGTGGGTTTGCAACCTACAGTTCATTGGTTGTGTTTTTTTTTTGTTTTTTTTCTCAACTCTCTAATACTTTCCTGATGATTCTGGCTATGCTAAGGAGGCAAACTTTTTGCAACAGCTCTACTCTGATTTCCTATTACTATTATTATTATTATTATTATTATCACATAGCAGAGGCAGTAACGATAGCAACTGCAGCATCAACAGTAGCAATGAGAATCTGACAGCAGCAGCAGCAGTAATGAAAATAATACAATTCTGGAAACGACAAACAGGAAAATCCAGTTTGCTTAAGTTGTCTTTGACTGAATTTGACTTGAAGACTGATGGCTGCAAAGAGGAACAGCATCATTTTCCAGGCATCAATTTAAAGTGTAACTCAATTAGCAGCAGTGTGAGTATCTGACTGTCACGTGAAGTAGAAAAAAAAATGGTACCAATTACTGCCTCTTCAAAAACTAAGAAAAATCAATTTATCATTCAAGTAATGTGGGATTAGCTAATGCTGGACAGGATGTTTTTCCTGCTGAAACAAATGCAGTATATACACATCAAATATGCATTGCTTCCACTTCTTACAACAATAAATTCTCTTGTATGTAGTGTACCTAATTAGAATTACATGGAGTTGGCCCAAAAGAGTAAAGTACCTTGACCACAGTCACAATGTCATGTTAGTTCAAGTATATGAACCAATGACCTTTTAGTAGATTGTTCAGGATTTTATTGACACGGTCATGCATATGCTCACACAGTGATAGAGAAAATGCTAAAAGATATAATGTATAACAGTAGAACAGTATGACATTATCTTTTTGGAAAAAAGACTCTTTCAATGTTTTCTTGCTTTCCCTAGTTTGTTATTATGCTGCAAATATTCGATGCCAATTAGATTAAAGTTTTGCAGTAATACAAAGTGACTGTAACTCTCTTTCATAGTCTGAACGTAACTTTAAAAACTGCTCAAAAAGTTAATATTTTTTTTCTTAATAACTAATAGTGTGTTTAATATTAGAGAATTTTCAAAAGCAAAAACGATGTTTATTAAACTTGCTGTCCATCCTATGAGATGAATGGTAAGCTGATTTTTTGAGATGGCAGCAGCAAGCACATAACAACTACACAAAAATGTTAGTCTAATATCTCATTGTTTGTTATTGCAAACTGAAGGAGGCAGTAAGGACATCTCGTAAAGACTCCTTTGAAATATATTTTTTCTAAAGATGTTTTGTACATCTGGATTCATTTGGGTTAGTTTGAAGTTTCATCCAAGTTAGAATTAGTCCGGAGAGTATGTTATTTTTCAAGAGTTAATGATAAAATAATGTAGATTTTAGATTTATCACATAGACATTCCTATCAAGAAGAATAGATAAAAGAGATCTAAGTCTGGTGTTGTCAGTTGAAGTTAGTCTGTCCCAACCATTTCATGACTACAAGCGGGACAAAAATCAACAAAAGCACCAAAATTATAAAAGTAGTAAACAAAGAGGTAAGCATCACATAAACAACATTAAAACACATTCAATGCATGACAACTCATTTCTCACATAGGCACAAGGTCTCAGATTTATAAAAGTAATTATATATGTTCATATGCAATTCTCAGGCCTATTTTTTTTATTGATTTGAAGTTACTAGCATCCTAAAAACAAAAAGAAACTATATTAAAAGACTTTAAAAGTTATTCTACTTAATGTTAAAGATATATTTTACTTAACACAGATCAAGATTATGAAATAATATAGCAAAATTCTTGTATACCAAGCTAAAAGAAATCCACATTAATACTTTATACAGTTTGTAATTAATTAGTTTTAGATCTATGTTACCGTATTCTTGTGTTCAATTTTTGCATCCCTCTGAAATCAGAAATCTTCTGCAACATGATGACAAACTGCTGAATGTCAAAGAAGCGATGACTTACAGGTGATTATTTGAACACTTTCACTTCTTTGGTGAGTGACTGAAGGAAAGTTTTTTAGTCTCTCTTTACTTGTTTCAGTCATTTGACTGCGGCCATGCTGGAGCACCACCTTTAGTCGAGCAAATCGACCCCAGGACTTATTCTTTGGATGCCTAGTACTTATTCTATCGGTCTCTTTTTGCCGAACCGCTAAGTTACGGGAACCTAAACACACCAGCATCGGTTGTCAAGCGATGTTGGGGGGACAAACACAGACACACAAATACACATACATATATATATATACATATATACGACAAGCTTCTTTCAGTTTCCGTCTACCAAATCCACTCACAAGGCTTTGGTCGGCCCGAGGCTATAGTAGAAGACACTTACCCAGGGTGCCACGCAGTGGGAATGAACCTGGAACCATGTGGTTGGTAAGCAAGCTACTTACCACACAGCCACTCGTTGAATTTTACTTTCAAAGTATAAATAATTTCTTTTATCATGCGTATACATATGATCACAAGTATATCAATTAGACATATACTTCTTATATACACATACATACATACATATATAAATATGTATATATACATACATACATACACACACATATAAATATACATATACACATATATACTAGAATATATATCTCTGTGTGAATGTGTGTATGCGTACTATATAATCATAGATATATGCATGTATGTATGTCTTTATTCAGTTTTATTTCAAGATTTCTTGCCAATAGAAAAAGAGCTGGTTTCTAACCTAGATCCAAGGCTCTTTCATTGGAATTTCAACATCAACAACTGGGTATGTATGTATGTATGTGTGTATATTCATAACACAATAATTTCTCTCTCCACATACATTTTTATACAAATAAATTTTTATATTTACATATCAATAAACTTCCATTCAGAAAGAAAGGATAAGAAAACGATAATTGTACAGTTATTGTTAAGGGCTTGTGGATTTTATATATCAACAGAAGATGAATTTGTCAGTTTTTCTCTAACTTCATTGCTATTTACCTTACAAAAAAAAAAAAAAAAAAAAAAAAAAAGAAATACTGTCTAAACAATTGCTTGCAGCTAAAATTTTAGTACAATCTCAACAATTGGCAGAATAGGATACTGAGAATAGAAACCGAATTTTGTTCCTATTTTCTTATTCTGCCCAGTGAACAATTTTAAATTTGGAATCAGGGCATATTTGGCTTAGTATCCAGTTATCTTATGTTATCAAAGTATTTATCTTTACAAAAAAAAATACAAAAAAAACTCTTGCCCTAGCTCTAAACTTTATCTTGCCAGTACAACTTTACACCAAAATTTCAAATTCTAGAATGGACTCACTGGTTCTAATGAATTGGTTAAAGTTGAGAACATGTAGGAGACATCTCAAGTGTAATTTTTCTTAACCTTAAAACATTTAGAGTTAACTGACCCTATACAACATCTAGATGTAAATACCCTTTCAGATGTTCAACAAATCTTTAACAGCAGTATATGAGCCCTATCAAGGGTTTTTATTTTTGTAATTAAGGTGAAAACTATTATCTAGTATTATAGCTGAAAAGTTGAAGACATTTTCATGTTTTTAGTCAACAAATTGAAGACTCAAATACTCTATGCTATTCACAGAACTAAGTTGAGATTTAAAATAGTAATTTTCTAAGTGAAAATACATGAACAGAAAGGAAATTACAGATCTGCTCGATTGCAAGAAAGCTTGATCACAATAAACTGTGATCTAATTGTCATTTACATTTTTCTTTTTTTTGTCTGTGTTCAGAATAGAAGAAAAATCTATCCTCCTGGCTGGACCACATTTGGCACAAATGTAAGCAAAAGACAAGTTGGAATAATATAAGCAAAAGATAAAGTATACCTTGTATGAAACAATTATCAAGTTAGAAAGCACCTCGATATATATATATATATATATAAATACATGCATGTATATATGCATAAATGTGTATGTATGTGCATATATGTATGTATGAAGGTTGTATGTATGGAAGTATATATGTATAAGTAGGTGTAGATGCATGGGTATGTGTATAGGGATATTTTTCATTTTTTTTTTTTTATACTTTTAATCTGCATATTAGTCCTTGATATTGTTAATTACAAATGGGAGAAACAACTGAGGCTTCCTATGTAGCCTGAAAGTGTGTTAAGTTCCATCCCAGCTAAGAGAAATAGGAAGTGTATAGCCATTTCTTGATATTTAAGGGGTTAGGTTGTAAATATTATTAGAAATGGAAAAGCCCTGAGGAGGAAAATCAGCATTGTATTATTGTAGAGGACGTAGTAAAGTAATTCACAATTCATATTGGAATTTGGTTTAAAAAAAAAACAACAAAAACAGTAACTTGGTTGTTCTGGTCAACCTGGCAGATATGGTAATGATTTTGACTTAAATGTTATGAAGATAGAATTTGTGAAGGGATCGGTTAGTCTGGCAGTATAAGTTTATAAAATTTTATTTCATCAGAAAAGTGACGTTTTTTTTTTAGAGTTTTACTTTTGTGTTAGAATAAGCATATGACCTTGAAAATCTTCTAAGAGATGTTGAACAGTTTCACCATTTGACTTGGTGATTAACTAATTATACATTATTTAACTGACCAAATTAGCCTAGAGTTTAGTGGTCAACCAAAATAAATTAACTAAGGATCAGATCAGTTAAATTATTGTCAAAAACATTCTACATTTGAATTGAAAAACCATTTATCGGATAGAGTAAGTAAAAAAGGATGTACTAGTCAGAATTAAAAATCAAAATTATAAAGAAAACCAGAGCTAATGCCATAACAAAAAATGGAATTTCATAAATAGTTGCTTTTCCTTTTACCTTTGGTATTTTAACCAAATATTTTGCAGCTGAATGATCATTCAGTTCATTCAGAATAATATTACAGAATTAAGAAAACTTGGTGTGTTACAGGATGGCATTGGTTTATTGGAGTGAATACTCCAATATTGTATTTTATTGTGTTTTGTATAATTTTCCTTTTACTGTTCGACATGATTATGCACAATCATGCCATTGTTAATGTGTGTGTGTGTGTGTGTAAGTGTGAGTGTGTGTACAAGTGTAAAATTGTGTGAAAGTAGTGTTTTTGGTTTTTTTTTTAATCCATAAAGCTAATGTGAAGAATTGTGTTAATAAATGCTGCATTGGCAATCACCAGATTTTCTGATATAAAAAAAAGACCAATACAGTCACTTAGCCATAGGTCTGATAGCATGGCCATGAGGTTTGTATGCATGATATCCTCTATCTAAACATTGTCAATATGAAGCACAATGGGTGCATTAGCTTAGTATTATTTCTTTGAAAATTTCTTTTAAGAATTTGTTTTAAGCATATGTTGCCTTAATTGTGTAACACTTAATGTCTTAGTACTGCTAAGTTATTTAGCAGTTAGGAATTTTATTTGAAAGATAAATCATTTGTTTCCTAATCAGATTGAAATGATTTCACAGAAGAATTCATTTGAGCATGTTTACTACATGCATTGCCAAACATCAACTGCTGGTTTTGATGTGACGGGTGAATGGTTGCCAAAATGGTTTTAAAATGGAAACTAATTTCTATGTTGTTTCTTGAAAAGAGAACATTAACAGTTTCAACTTTAGCATGAGTGATGTTTCTTTGATTGGTGAAGATTAACACCAATAGATACGAGTTAAGTGTAATTATCAAGCCAACGGGTTATAGGAAGGACATCTTATCGCAATTTTGTAATTAAAAACCAACAGCAACGAGGGTGGGGATGGGGGGGGGTATAAGAAAAGTGTTGCTGAAAGTTATAAACTATAGGAGCTGAATAAACAATGAAATAATTCATAAATGGTTTTGCAGAAGTACTACTTCAGCATTGAGTAATGGATTTTTCCAGTCGATGGAATTTTATTCACACAGTAAACTTTTATGCAAACGTAATGATAACAAGGGTAAGCTGGCCAAACAAATCTTGGCTAGAATTCTTCAGGTAATGAAAAAATTGTTTCCCCAGCAAAATACTTCATTTAATTTGTGTTTTGAAATAAATCTAAAATGAATTTGGAAGATGAAAATTGTCCACTAGTATAGTTTCATAATTATAGATTTGTTGTGGACTATGAAACTATACCACAGCATAAAAGATAAGGAAGATTGCACTTCAGTCTGTCATGGTTCATATCAGCTAGAAATATCAACAAAGAAATATTATTATTTATTTTATTATTACGAAAATATTCATTTCTCGTTGTTCCCGTGCAACCATAACCAAATTGTAAAATAATAAAGAGTTGAAAACTATGTATTATGTTCTCGCTACACAAAGATATGTAATACAGCAAGTAATATTACCTTGTTGATCTTCTAAGAGAAGAAAAGAATAATTAAATGCTACATCATAAAATGATAGCTTTTGGTGACTGTTTAAAAAAGGTAAGCACATCTGAATCTGTAAGTTCTTTTTTTTTTTTTTTTTTCACTATCTCTGGATTAATTTTCATTCAGTAAGTGAATAATTTCTGAATTATTTTACTAGTGATAGTGATTAAAACTTAATATTTCACATTACTTTGTTAATATATTAATTAGATTGTCTTAGATATTAATTGAGAAGGTGATGTATAAAAGAAATTTTGTTCATTTATTTTTATAATTTGCATTGATTAAAATACTCTGAAAGTGAGGTTTTTATAACAAAGAAATACTCTGGGTGGAAGTCTAAACAGTTCTAATGCTTTTCATTGTCTTTTTGATAAAGAATAGTGGAAAACTACTTTAATGTCTATTCTAAGACTTTCTCTTAGATTAATAAAATAAATATCAATAATCTAGTCCCTTTGTTTAATTTAGTATGACAGGTTCAATAACTAGAAAAGTGTCTTTAATTAACATCAAGTCTATATTAATTTTTAAATTAGCATCTTAAATTAAATCTACCTAAAAACCGGCATGAAGAGAAACAACGGGTTTCTATGAAGTGATTACAATGAAATTTCAATCCAGTGAATTCTATGTCAATGAATCAAAAACTAAAGTTCATTTATGTTTAGTAAATTTGTTGCTGAAAGAGCATTGTTTAGTTTTAGTGCAATTAGATGCCATCTTGATTGACGGTCAGCCAATAATGATTAAATGTCACCTCTATTTTCTCATTCACTGATTTCACTTATTCATTTTTGTCTTCTCTTTCATTATCTTCTGATCAATTTTCATACTCCCCCTTCTCTTTCTCCAACACTCCCTCTCTCAACACACTCCCCCCCCCTCTCTCACACACACACATACACGTGCATACACACTTACACACCGCTCACCTTGGCAGTTAGATGTCTTCAAGAGTTGACAAAGGGCAGTTTTCTATAATATTCCAGATCTAATTTAAGTGGAGATCTTACTCTGTGAAAATACCATTCCTCCATACAGTTTAATGCAACTGGCTGCAAATTGAAATAAAATTTGTTCACAAACAGTTGTTTCTTCTGTATAAGATGAGGGATATCACCAACTCCAAAAACGCAGATGCTCCGAACCCAGATTCCAGAACAAGGTGCTAGTCCTTTCCAAATGGCATAAGTTGCCAACCATGGCTTTTTATCAGGATCTCCTAAAAGCAATAAATTCAAGAAACATGAACAATTTTAGAGTATTGAATTATAACAATATGAATGTAATAGAACATTAAACAATATGTCAGACATGGTTTGTGGAATTTAGTTAAATCCATAAATCTGATCATAACATACAATTCATGAAAGCTATGTGTAAAGTTGATAGCTTACCAGCCTATCAGCAGAGAGGATGTCAGTTCAAATTTCATTAATGATGGTGTGTTGTGTGTCAGGCATAGAAACTTAATATTCAATGATACAGTCTCTCACATATATAAGTAGACTAGCAGTATAGCCCGGCGCTGCCCGGGATTAAGCTAGGATTATTAAGTGATCAAGTGCTTTACTTTAAACCAAAATAAGTAACATCGACATCAGATTTGAGCAAAATCCATTGAAATTGGTTTGGCTGAAAATCGTTTGCTGGCAATTTGATTGGGAAATCCCATAAGGAATCAGTTTATTGGTTATTTCCACTCATTGACTGTTTTTTTTAAAGTTGCATTAGAGATCTGCATAGGAGAAGGTTGATCTGAAGGTTTGCATT
>NC_068997.1:6465297-6472117 GCF_001194135.2 Octopus bimaculoides
TTTCCCACTTTTTCATTTTTTTTTTGTTAGACGCTAGCAAACACTCTGTATTTCCCCCCTGTCACAAACACACTATTTCTGTCTGTCTGTCTCACTTTCTCTCTCTCTCTCTCTCTCTCTCTCTCTCTCTCTCCCCTCTCTCTCTCTCCTTCGCGCGCGTACGCGCAGATTTGACTTCGCCATGTCAACAAACTTCAAAATTGTTGAAAGTTTATCGATTTTTACAGCTATACGAGGGTGCCTCTGAGAGAAAAAGTTGACAAAAATGCAGATAGGGTTATGACGAATCTCCTCCTAAAATTGGAGCAACATGCGTGCTAATTTGTGGACGTGCATAAAGTACATTCACACACACACATCTTCTCTTATATATACATACGGATACTGTGAGGAGGCATGGTTCACTACTGAAAGTTTTGAGTATTATTGATGAACTTTTCTTTGGTGAATTGTTTTAAACCCTCGAAAAGAAAGTAAATGTATTAGCTGTTGTTTAACCCAATGCATGGGTAACTGCTGGCCTTCCATAAACAACTTTGCCTGGACTTTCTAGGTGCAATTCCATAGTCATTCATGACCAAAGAGGGTCTTGACCCTTTTTACCCCCAAATCAAACAAACCTATAAGGCATTCTAGCCATGACCATTTCAATTTTTTATGAGTAGATAGGACAATATCATCTGATGTGTCCTGTCCTTAGATAAAACAGTAGTGTATTACCTAGGGGAGATATTGTTGCTATTTCTAGTAAATTGAGTGATCACATTAGCTCAAACTTTTTCAACTCTTACTGGAAATTAACTGTTGATGTTGTCTTTTTTTTTGCTGCTGTTGTTGGTTAGCTTTAGGTCAACCCTGATTGAGAATGGCTATTATATATCTGGGACTACATTGTTTAAAACTATGACTGCGAGTCCGCTGTCCTAACCTAATAGTGGAGGCGCAATGGCCCAGTGGTTAGGGCAGTGGACTCACGGTCATAGGATCGCGGTTTCAATTCCCAGACCAGGCGTTGTGAGTGTTTATTGAGCGAAAACACCTAAAACTCCACAAGGCTCCGGCAGGGGATGGTGGCGAACCCTGCTGTACTCTCTCACTACAACTTCTCTTACTTCCTGCTTCTGTTGTGTCTGTAATTCAAAGGGTCAGCCTTGTCACACTGTGTCACGCTGAATATCCCCGAGAACTACATTAAGGGTACATGTGTTTGTGGAGTGCTCAGCCACTTGCACGTTAATTTCACGAGCAGGCTGTTCTGTTGATCGGATCAACTGGAACCCTCGACGTCGTAAGCTACGGAGTGCCAACAACAACAACATTGTTTAATGTCTCTTTTCTTTCTAAGACACAAAGGTGTGATTTGAGGAAGATTTCTCTGCTATTTCTTGCAGATCATACAACCACTTAAACACTTCCTTATTACCTCATGATAAATAAGTACTAAACTGATTTAATGGACTACAACTGAAAGTGTCTTTGTATCTTGGCAAAATAATCAGATTAAAATTTCTCACCCAGTTGTGAGCCACATCTCCAATTTGTTTCTCGTCTTTTTTTGAGGCTAATGAAATTAAATCAATATGAAGCATCAATTAAATGGGCTGAACATTCTCCCAAATAAATTGGCTTTGTGCTTATTCAGAAAAATCAATATTTGATAATTATCTTAGGAGAGTGCAGTAAAGTAAGAAGAAGATGGTGGAATTGATGGGTTCAGGAGAGTCTGTATTGACAAGTATCAAACATTAGTCTCTTGTCTGTCAACCTGTTTTCAACAATAAGATTTAAATGACCAAGGCAACTAGGGATTGTAAGAAGGTCTAATTTTTATGTTGTTCTTTTTTCTTGACCAGTGATTCCTTGAATTCTGGCCTCTTCCACCTTTTTTCAGCTGAATGGCATAAACTGCAGATAAGAACTAAGCTTAACAGACTGTGGTAGATCATTAAACTATCAACTTTAGATAAATCTCTTCAAAAAACTGTAATTTATGATGAAATTCAAGGATTTCATAAACTTTTTAAAGGGAGAGAAAGGAAAGCAAAAATATGAGACCATTTGGGAAGAGGTATGTTAAGAAATGACATTTGAATAATTTCCAAAAGTTTTAAAGACACAAATGGAAAGAAACTGCTCAAGCCTGAGAATTACTATGAGACTACAATAAATATCTGGAAGTCTCTTGTCAGGTAAAAAAAAAAAAAGCAAACACAAAAGCTTTAAAGTAGTTGGTCCTCTAAAAGACATTGCATCTTAAACAAATGTAAAACTAATCCACTGGAGTAGGAATGTCATATCATCTTTCCACAGATTCGTAATTCATAACATCAAAGCCTGGAATTCTTGCAAAAACTAATTATTTATTTTAACCATTTCTTCACTAAAACCCATTTCTGGGATAATAAAAAAAGGTTTAAGGAAAGAAGGGCAACCCTGTAATAAACTTTTCCATAAATTCCTATGTGATCAAACGTTAGGCAGAGATGACCAATGAAATGACCGTTATTGGAATGGATTAACTAAGGAGAATCAAGTATTATTTGGGTCTAGCTTGGTTCATATCAGAAAATCAATCAATATTGTGAATATTGATTTTATAAATCATTTTGTTTGTGTGAGAGGGGATATCCACAGACATACAAGCACACACACATATATAAATGTGTTTGTGTGTGTGCACATGTGCATGGAAACTAATAATGAAGCCGCCCAGCTTTCAGTACATTAATTAGTGAAAGTATTAGTTAAATAGTCAGTCTATTCACCAGTGTATCAGTTAATTAGTTAATATTTTAACCAACATATTTAGCTATTTCATTAGCCACTGTATCTGCTAGTTTTTGCCTGTAAACTAATCTATTATCTGATGTTCTAGCTAAAGTTATGCCCATTATATTTGCCAGTGTATTTGCTAGAATATTAACTGGTGATGACCAAAGTCTCAAGTAAAGAAATAATCATACTAGTACATAATTAGCAATATTGTAACTATTATAACCATGTATTGGCTAAAGTACCAATTAATTAACCATTATATGAACTAATTTATTAGTTAATGTTGTTCTATATTTAAGAGATGAGGAATTATTTACATTATTTACATTATTTACATTGGACGGATATTTGTCCTCATCTTGTTTGTTGTTAACACAACATTTCGGCTGATATACCCTCCAGCCTTAGTCAGGTGTCTTGGGGAAATTTCGAACCTGGGTTCTCATTCCTAACGATGTTACTATTATTATATTATTATTATTATTATTACTATTATTAATCAGGTCGCTGCCGTGAATCGAACTCGGAACCTTGGGGTTAGTAGCCCGCGCTCTTAACCACTACGCCACAGCATATGGCCCACGGGCATATGGCGTAGTGGTTAAAAGCGCGGGCTACTAACCCCAAGGTTCCGAGTTCGATTCACGGCAGCGACCTGATTAATAATAGTAATAATAATAATAATAATAATATAATAATAGTAACATCATTAGGAATGAGAACCCAGGTTTGAAATTTCCCCAAGACACCTGACGAAGGCTGGAGGGTATATCAGCCGAAACGTTGTGTTAACAACAAACAAGATGAGGACAAATATCCGTCCAATGTAAATAATGTAAATTAGTTAATGTTGTATTATATTGTTTACTATTTTGGATGGAAAATATTGGTTATTAACCTAAATTAACCTATTAGCAGTGGTGGAAAAAGCAGAATCAAAATGTTACTCTTTTTTTTTTTGTGAAGGCAAAAGATAGATGTGAATACATATTTTTTGCATCAATAATCCAATCCAATATGAGATATTGACATACACTCAAAACATAGCAAACATTTATGGCCTTGAGCAATGTGCAATCACAAACCTGGCAACTGCCGTTGATTTAGAATAAGAAGGGGAAGCAAACAACAAATTGAAACTTTCCTTGCAATAACCTTCAAAAAGAAATTTCGGTTTTTTCTGGACAACTGCAAAAATATGCTTCTGCTTCAAAAAGCATATCTGTCTACACTCATGCATGCACAACACAAACACGCAAACAGACATAGATAGATAGACAGACAGACAAACAGACAGACAGACAAAGGGATAGATGGATAGATAGGTAAATACATGAGAGAGAGAATTGAATGACAAAGATATTCTCACCTTTGTAGCCACCAGGTGTGTTTAAATGTTGATTTAACTTAGTATGATGTAATGTTGCCCAAATGTATTCATCTGGGCTGTTAATATCTTCAAGCCATTTCACAAAGTCTTGTACTCGATGGTCTGTTATTACAAATTTCACGAAATTTCTAGAAAAAACACCGTAAGCACTTCCTTTTACTATACTTATATTATGGGGCGGTGGAAGTTTTTTCTTGTATGTATTTTCTAATGTCTTTTTTCCTTTAACATCAACAATTTTATAAACATATTTGAAACGGCCAGTCAACATACGTGCCCCAGTTATGCCTTCAATATCATTTGAACCATTGTAGATTTTTAGAATCTTCACTAGCTCCAGATTTGTTCTCAAGGGATATGTTTGACCAGGAAGGTTGATGAAGTATTTCCAGCTAATGTTAGTTTTTAGGAGATCCGACATACAATTTAAATCTGCCTGTAGACGAGAAAAACCAGAATATATAACATCTTCAAGTTTTGAAGCAATGAAGACATTGTCAAAACAAGCTGCTAAACGCCTGATATTGTCATGAAGACTCTTTGATGACTTGGCATCGATGTGAAGGCAATATATATTACTTGGTCGATATATAGCTCGTAATAAACGCTCCACTTGGAAAAAATCTTTATATAAAAGAATACTGAAAGCAATCGGAAACTGTTTCTCCTCTTCAGAAACATTAAAAATGTATTTAGATGACTCACGGATAACTTTGCAACTTTTAAATTCTTGTAAGAAATATTTACGGTAATATTTCGAATTAGTTCCAATCTTTGATGATCGTTTTATTTCCTCTTTATCACCTTTAAAAACTTGACCACAGTTTACCGGACGCATTTGGTAGGAATAAGCGGACAAACCAGCAATATGTTCGGCCATTCTTTCCCGTCCATGTTTTACGTGATCCATAGGGAACTCATCTGTGTCTATTGTTTCTGGATTTACCTGTTGCCGTCTACACCAAATCCATACTTGCGAACCAGAGAGTAAAACGAGAAGGATAATGATATTACATGTTGTGCACCTGAGGCGCAAATAATAGCGCAGACGGCAACAGGCTCGAAACATTTTGACAACAAATTGAAAATGTTGCTCCTAGAATGAAAAAGAAAAAAAACAAATAGAAATTGATAATAATCTGCAACATGAATGCTTATTAGATGTATAGAAGATAGGTGAAGTGAAATGATTGCAAGTGGAAATAATTGATCTTGCTAGTTTTAACAATTATAACAACATCGACAAGGATGATGAGGAGGAAGGATTGTCATTGGTGATATAAGCAAAGTTAATTTCAAACGGGAGCGGAAATGATCGTATTGATTATTAATATAAAATGCAAATGAATTAGTAATACATTGAGGCATGGTACAGTGAAGTACAATACATATTGAACAGGAGAGTGAAATGCAAAGGCAGCAGAAGATAAAACGGTAAAGTACAGTATAACAGGGCGGAGAAATACAAAACACACTGGGACATAACAAATGCTTGAGAGAGAGAGAGAGAGAGAGAGAGAGAGAGAGAGAGAGAGAGAGAGTGAGTGTGTGTGTGTGTATATGTGTGTGTGTGTGTGTGTATGTGCACACGTGTGTAATTATATAGGTTTGTAAATCAAGGCACATTAAAACTGAGACTTATGGAAATATTATTTGCAGGGTTTTTGAATAACAAAACAGGATAAAGAAAATTTTTTGGGCATTATTTTTTCTCTATTACATGTGTTTCATTTGTTAATAGGAATTACAAAGATTTACATGTTCTATAGACATGTAAGGAATTTCCTATCAGAGAAATTGACAGACAGAGGAAAATTTTTATAATGCAAAAATAAATTTGGATGAAGCTTCTATATTTCAATATTAATCAGGAGTGTTACAGATAGCCCCAGTGAAGGAAAGAGAACAATATGCACACATATTTGTGCAGACATACACATACACATACACAAACATGCACATAGATATTCTTTTCTCTCTTTTTTCCTTTATCTTTTCTCTTTTTCTGATTTTCTTTTTTTTTCTTCTTTTAATATATATTTTCTCTTATATATTTCTGTTTCTTTATATAAAAGAAAATTATATTTAATATCACACTAATACAAACTCCAATTTCATTGTGCATACATGTATATATATTTGTGTGTATGCATGAGTACTTGTAGGTGTATGTACATGTGTGTGTGTATGCTTGTGTGTATATAAATATATATATATTTGTGTGTATATATATGTATATGTGTGCATATATATATATATATATATATACACACACACACACACACACACACACACACACACATATATATATATATATATATATATATATATACTAGCAGTATAGCCCGGCTTTGCCCGGGATTAAGTTGGGATTATTAAGCTAATCAAGTTCTTTATTTCAAACCAAACTAAGTAACATGACGCCAAATTTGGTCAGAATCAGTGTTGCAACTGGAGCGCATGGGTTGAGAGTTTGATCGGCAGAAGTGATCAGGTTACACATGCCGTCCCTTTGAAAACACCACTGCCATCATCTAACCCCTCTTTGCTCATGGGTTAGGAACCCTTCCAGCAAGGAAAATAGAATGACCAAAAGGGCTCCCGATTCCCTGTGTCAGAAGCGGTTCTGTTCAGGTCACAACGAAGTCTTAAGTA